>NC_059385.1:2602500-2902500 GCF_019703515.2 Myxocyprinus asiaticus | reverse complement strand
TGTCAATTATTTGACGTAGTTTTTATTGTTTTAAAGCATTTGTTGAAATGAAAGACTATGTTTGGTTAGAACCAATGATTGACTGTTTGTGATGACGTCTCTTAGGCCAGTCCAGAGCGTGCCGGACTTCCTCCGAGTTCTCCTGCTGACCCCTCTGCTCCTTACTTTGAAGGTAATTTTAGAAATAAAACAGCAATGTTTAATCTCATCTCTGCTGCTTTCCCCATTCCTCCTCTCTCTTCTGTCTCTAACAGTAAAACATGGCAGAAATGCCCATAAAAATGTGTAAAAGCATGATGCCTAATGTTTTGTGTGTATTTTTATTATTTTCTTGTGTTTTGTGTTATGTCTTGTTTTGTTTAGTAGTTTGTTTTGTTATGTGTGGTCTTTTTTGTTTTTTAGTTATTTAAGCATGAAGTGCTGAAAACCTATTGTTTTTGTTAGGATAATCTGCTCTTAAACTGATCGAGCAGACCAATCCGTAAGGCCTAGAGACATGAAACTTTGGGAAATGTTAGTACTCCAGCTGGCTACACGTATGCATGGACTTGCCTGGAGAAGAATATCACACATTATCACACATGGGTCATAACTCCTGAACCGTTTGTCTCAAGTGCCTTATATCATTGGAATCCTTGACTCAAGACAAACAAAATTGCTATCTCCAATTTCATTTACGTTATAATATAATAATAATAACTCACGTTTTGCAATATGCACAAAAAATTGTATTTACCCAATTACGACATGTTCCTGGAACAACATTCCTATAAAAACAAGTATAGCTCTTACCCAAAAGCTAACCATATTTCTAAAATAAGTGAACACAGGCATGGAATTTAGGCATGTTGTTCTAGCTCCTAACTCAAATCCTAAACTTATCCCATCTCCTTTTCACTTTACCCTACCGTACACAATTTGAGGCCTGTGATTGGTGTATAGGCATGTTGATCCTGGACCAGCGAAGGTTGTTGATCCAGGAACATGTAACTTGAAGTATTAATTCTTACTACCTTCAGTCGAGCTATTATCGTAACTAAATGTGTGCTGGTTTGATGGGTGCCAACTTGTCCTTGGTCCAGCAGGTTCATATCTACCCGACGGCAGCGCTGTGGATCCAGACTACTATTTCTCCACCGTCAGCTCCAGTTTCTCTGTCTCACCGCTCTTCACAGGCAGCAACAGTACAGAGTTTGATGTACCGCTGGATTTACTGAGACAACTTCTGCAAATGGTCAGTTCTAGTATTAAAACAGTCATATCATACCATAGTAACTTCAGCTACTGTACGTTTCATCTTAAGCTGTGCTTTTGTGATGTATTGACTTTGATTTCTCTTGTCTGATAGGTCGAGCAGTTTGTATCCGAATCCTTTATGAAGACACTGGATCAGACGATGGTTGGATTTCTGGAGGTATCAGTGTCTGTTTGGAAGCTTCTGCTTGATGTTTGTTCTCTTAAAAAGACTTGTTGATTTGTGGGAATTTGCTCTTCATTACAGATGAATCCAGGTGCAAATCTGTACTACAAGACCTTCAGTGATCCTCTGTATGTGGGCATATTTAAAATGCTGAGGGACACCTTATACTACATGAAAGGTAAAAGTGAAATAGTTAGAGTAATTTTAACAGGGCTCCCACTGTCACAGAAATCCTGGAAATACAGGGAATTTGAAAAAAAAGTCATGAACATTTTTATAATATCCAAACCATTTTTGTTGATTCTCTCTGCTTGAAATATTTAATGAACTAGATATTGCTCCTGTTTAGAGGGGAAAAAAACGTGCAAGCCATAGAGATGTCTGATTGATTCAGTATGATTCAGTTGCAAAGTGGTCTGAATCAAAATTATTTTTAAACGCCTGCATGCAGAAATCACAAATGACAATGCAATTTCATGGAAAAGTAACAGACAATCGTTGATCAAAAAGGGCGGGAACCCTGTTTTAAAGCACTAGCAATTTAGGTTAATCAATCTAAATTTGGGGATGCATCAATACAGAAATTTAGGCCTATCCAATAGCCAGTTATTATAATTTTTTTTGATATGGCAGATAACCAAATATGATGGCCAGTGTCATTTTCCTTGAATTATTAGTAAGAAATGGTGACACTAGAGCTCCAGAGATATTTCTGCAAATGTTGTTAAGTGATTAATTGATGTGACTGTGTTGTGTCCACAGACCTGCAGACGTCTTTCGTGAAGGAGGTTCATGATTTTGTGCTGGAGCAGTTCAGCAGCAGTCAGTCGGAGCTGCAGAGAATCCTGCATGACGTGGAGTATCTGCACAGTGAGTTAAACCCACTCAAACTGCGCTGTCAGGCCAACGCCGCCTGCGTCGACCTCATGGTGTGGGCCGTCACAGAGGAGCAGGGTGAGACTGAGGGAATTTCTGTGTCATGTGCTGCATGTACAGTATGAAATGCTACAAATTGAACTATTCGTTTGTCCGGATGTTTCTGTCAGGTGCGGAGAATCTCTGCACCAAACTGTCGGAGAAACTGCAGTCTAAGACGTCCAGTAAGGTCATCATCGCACACATGCCCCTGCTTATCTGCTGTTTACAGGTTTGTACAGAGTTTAACTCCCTCTCACTATATTCAGAAGCAATTGCATTTTCTGTAAAGGAAGAGTTCGTCCAAGCAATACAAATTCTGTCATTTTTTACTCGCCCTCAATTTTTCATGGTACATAAAAGGAGAATTATTGAAGTAATCAAAACAACACTTTTCCATCCAACAACAGTTCATAGTGACCATGTCTGACAAGCTTCAAAAGATAATTACAAAATAAAAGTCCCTGGATACACAAGTTATTCACTTGTGGTACCATTTGAAAGCTTAGAATCTGAATACCATCATTTTTGCATTTATGTTACATAAAATAACAAGATAAGCCACCTTTTGGTAATGATATATGTAAATATGTATATGTATAATATACATAAATATGAATATGACATTTTGACGTCATATATCAAAAGAAAGCTCTCATTCTCAAAAATGTGACAATTTTCTGTTGTCGTAGCACCATAGTTTGAATGTTTAGCAAAAGAATTACAAATTGAAGTATGATTTCTGTAAGACAATAAATATAAATGTCTCATGTCTGCCCTTATCACTGCATCTGTAAGCCCCAAATATCCACAAACTCTATATCAACTCTTACCTTAGGTTGTTTTCTTTAAAATGAGCCATTGTTTACTTTTCTGTGAGCTTGTTTGGGTGAATAATCCAATGTGATGTCTCAGAAGTTCAGAACAGAATATGCAGTCGAGTAGAAAATCATGATAAACAAATCATGTGCAAAATATGTTCTCAACTATTGATGATGAAATTTGACACATCATCGGAAAGCTGAGATTCTCAGCTTTCCAACAACATTGAGCTTCTAGACAGCTCACTGGACGAGATTTTCGACGAAACAGTGAGGAAGGTCTAAGCGCTCTAATTATTCTGTACACTTGTCTGTGGATGAGCACATGTGTGAGTGCTCAGATGCGTTAGAGCGCCACCTACATTTCAGACCTGTATATTGTGATGGAAGGTAATTATTTTCATAGCACTTGCTGCCATCTAGTGGAAAGGAAAAAATATTTTTGCAAGGAGATAGAGCAAACAGAACCAGAATTACATGCTTATAAATTTAGAGAGAGAGAAAAAAAAATTATGTTCATCATAAGTTTGTAGACATAAACAATAATGTTTATGAATTGTTGGAAACTTTTTTTGAAATTTAGTCCACTGTATGTGTGTAAAGTAAGCTTTTATATCTGGGTGTGGAAAATTGCAGGCAGCAGACAAAGAGTTAAAGAGGTTAAAAGCACCATAAAAGTAGTCCATATTACTCATGCACTTTATACCCAGCCTTCTGAAGTTATACGTTAGACTGAAATTTAGGTCTTTTTTTCACTGATAATCTTCATCTCCAATGCAGCTCTATATCTCATTCACAACCACATTCTGATAAAACAATGGCACTTCGACTCATCAGCGCCTTTGATTGTCATATGCATCGTAACCATATGGCATATTACTTTAAAAATGTGGCATAGGGATATAAAAGTGTTTTTTTTTTTTCTTGTTTTTGATTTTTTCCCAATTTGGAATGCCCAATTCCCAATGTGCTCTAAGTCCTCGTGGTGGCATAGTGACTCGCCTCAATCCGGGTGGTGGGTGGTGGAGGACGAATCTTAGTTGCCTCCACGTCTGAGACTGTCAATCCACGCATCTTAACACGTGACTTGTTGAGGAGTCACTCAGCACACCCTGGATTCGAACTAGCGACTCCAGGCGTGGTAGTCAGTGTCTTTACCACTGAGCTACCCAGGTTCCCATAAAAGTGTTTTTTTGTTTTTTTTCTTGTGTGTGTGTGTGTGTGTGTTACAGGGTCTCGGAAGGTTATGTGAGCGTTTCCCAGTGGTTGTTCATTCTGTCACCATGTCTCTGCGAGACTTCCTGGTCGTACCCTCACCTGTACTTGTTAAACTTTACAAGTACCACAGTCAATACTCTACAGGTGAGATCTGTCCCACACATTCTAATGGACACTTTATGACATTCAGGTTAACACTTCCTCAAAAACATTTCTTCACAGTGCACTTCAGAAACATAATCAAACAGGACATTGAGAAATAGAAACAGTCAGATTATCAATGTAAGCAGTTGTTTGAGCTCCATTTCCTCATAAACAGGAACTGGAGAGATCAAAATCCATGTGACCAATGAGCATTCTCAGTCTACGTTCAGCTCTCACTCCAGTAAGAAAAGTCAGCCGTCCATGTACGAGCAGCTCCGAGACATCTCCATCGACAATATCTGCAGGTAAACCTCATCCGCAGCTATTTTTCACATGCTATGTGGCCTATTAATATGTTCGATTAGGGTAAGTGCATTCCTAATCATAGTACGTTGAAACTAGTTTGCCAACACTGTAAAAAATAAAAAGTTAAGTAAACTTAAAAAAGGTAAAGCAACCAGCTGCAAAGGATTTGCGTTTACCCAACTTAAGCGAAATGAGTTGTACCAACTTAACAATTCATGTTGGGTTGTAAGGTCCATGAACTCTATACAATAAGTTTTGCAAACTAAATAATTTAAACTTGGTTACATATACAGTAACCATTTGTGAAATGAACTGGGGACAGATGCTATCTAACAAATCACTAGTTATTAGTAGCTAATAAGTTACTAGTAACTAGCAAGGAACCTTTACTCTAATTTTTGTTTGTTTGTTTGTTTGTTTTCAAATCTAGGTGTTTAAAAGCAGGGTTGACCATGGACTCAGTCATTGTGGAGGCTTTTCTCGCAAGTCTTTCCAACCGACTGTACATCTCCCAGGAAAATGACAAGTATGTTCTCGAATGAACTGAATTTACTAACCTTAACTAGGAATGATGCAACAAAAAAGTGTCAATCGATAAATCATATCTGTTCCATCATAAATGAGTTTCTGTCCAAACCAGCTGCGACTGTCAACTGTATCTGTTGCATTGTATTGGGTAGCTCCGCCCACAGTTAAATCTCATTGGTCCATTAAACATCACATATGTTGTGATTGGCTAGAATTTGGTGACTTTACCAAGTATTTTGCTTTCACTGAGGTGCGAAAAAAATGACGATGCTCAGAACATCACATCGCACCTGGTTAAATTTAATTTTGTAGTCTTAAACTCTGTAAACTCACTAAAGTGCACTTTGAGAAAATGAGCAAACCTTTTGTTTTTATGGTCTAGGAGTGACTATTAGTAAAAGTTGTGAGAAAATCAATGATATCTGTGTCCCCCTCTATCAGGGATGCCCACCTCATCCCCGATCACACCATACGGGCGTTAGGGCACATCGCTGTGGCGCTGAGAGACACTCCTCGTGTGATGGAGCCCATCCTACAGATCCTACAGCAGAAGTTCTGTCAGCCGCCATCGCAGCTGGACGTTCTCATTATAGATCAGCTGGGCTGTATGGTCATCACGGGAAACGTATGTACACTATGTCTAATTTTCAAAAATATAACACAAATGGGATAGGCTTGTTTGCTGCGTGACAACATAAATAGAACACTACCAGAGTTTGTACCATAATAGAACTGTTCCCTCGCACATTCATACCTATAACTGTTGTCAATTTGATTTCTTAACCTCCTGAGACCTGCGCGTGACTTCTGTGTGCATTTTCCATTTCCCTTTTTGATTGGTAACTAGTAGCACATAATAAACAAGCAAAAAGTTTTCCTAAAAATATATGTCCACATATGAAGACAGCGGGACTAAGTTGTGACATTTTAAGTAATACTGTACAAGGTATAGAAAGTCAGATTTTTTTTTTTCATCAAATAGTTTATTTTGTTTCCAGGAGAGTTTCCAGGAGAGTGTTTTTGAGACGTTACAGACATTACAGCTGATTTTCTATAAAGCTGTATAAATAATTCAGATTAAAAGTAATGTCCAGCATCATCAAATCTCTGCCAACCATGTTAAAATAATCTGAATCTATGTACTGATTATCATCGTCCCATGTCTGTCAAACATGTTGAGTGATCCAAACATCATCTGCAGCCTGAAACTGAACTTTTGATCTGATTTTAGGAGTGAATGCACTTAGCTGCATAGAGAGCTATAGGATGCTCCCTTGCTCCCTTTTTAGTGAATGACTTAACCTCCAGTGTGCTGTCTGTCTGCACTGGTCTCAGATCAGTTAGAAATGCACCTTATTTTCATCCTAACTCCATATAAAGCCTCTGAAAGCAACATTTTTCAGCTTTTGCATGAGTACATGTATACTCAGTATGAATATGCACAGTAAATATATAGGAATGCATTTACTAATGTTAATGAATAGAACCGTATTGTACAGTGAGAACAAAATAAAATATAAAAATTTATGTTAAAATGAAGCGAAATGACCCACAGATGTGTTAATGTTAAAAGTTATTCAAAATAACTTAAATGCAACCCAGAGTATTCCTTTAACAGCTTCACAAATCGCTATTTACTCTCAAATCAAATCAGCGATGAGCTGAGGATGCGGCGCCGAATCAAATATGGCGACCACAAAGTGATCGTAAGGCTTTAGATGACTTGGAATATAGTGCATGTGTCGTATCGATTACTTTTTCTGTGGTGTATAGGGGTTTTTTGACTGGTCAGTGGTGCTAATCTCTCTCTGATTGTTTCCGGCAGCAATACATTTATCAGGAAGTGTGGAACTTATTCCAGCAGATAAGTGTGAAGGCCAGCTCAATGGTCTACTCCACAAAAGACTACAAGGATCATGGATACAGGTTATTAGATAACCCTGTGTTCTTTCTTAACAAATATCACTACTCTTAATGTGCACGATTCATCATGAAAAACAAAATCTTTCATCAATAATTAAAAGCTTTCTCCACCTCTGAAATGTCTTTTCTTTCCTGCTGATGTAATCGTAATATTAACCAATAATATCTTAGCCCTTCTTTGATGATCCAGCCAAATCCTGATGGATAAAATCATTTTCTGTCCTACTTTATTTCCTGCTGAATATCACAATACGGAAGTTAATGCGTTCCGAATGCAGTCTCGTGTTGTCGAGTGCATGTTTAGACGGTCAGCTGACTCAGTCCTGTTGTGTGATTGGTTCAGGCACTGTTCTCTGGCCGTGATCAACGCTCTGGCGAACATCGCTGCGAATCTTCAGACTGAGCAGATGGTGGACGAGCTGCTGGTGAACCTTCTGGAGTTGTTTGTTCAGCTCGGGCTAGAGGGCAAACGGGCCAGTGAAAGAGCCAGTGAGAAAGGCCCCGCCCTCAAGGTACAAACATTTAAAGCGTAGTTCACCCAAAACTAAAATCCTGTAATTATTTACTCATTCTCATGTCGTTCCAAACCCATATGACTTTTGTTTTTCTATGGAACACAAAAGAAGAGATTTTGAAGAATCTTTACATAGATCTGGGCAGGTCTGTCATCAATAATGTTTTTAATGTTAAAGAATGACAGAATTTTCATTTGTGAGTGAATTAACCCTTTAACATCCTGTTGAGTAGACACATGACAATAAATAAAGGAGATTTCACAAGTTGTTTGTGACACATAAGAGCTTCGACTCCAGCCTGCATCTTGTCCCGATCCATGTTCTGTCTCCACTTTCTTGTCTCTCTCAACGTACCTGTTAATGAAAGGCCAAACAATAAATAAGTAGCGTAAAAATGGGACGGAATACACTGATTAGCATAGCGCATTAAGTGTCTAAGAAAATTGCAATGTGTAGCATTGTAGTATAGCATTCTCTAAATGGTGTAGGCTGCTGAATGTTATTAGTCCTTGCTGGTGTCAGGAAGGATCGTTGTAATCCAAACCTGATCAGTGTTACTGCATTAATGGGATTTGGTCTCAGCATTCACAGGTGAAAGAGGGAGTCATGAAATATTTGGCCTCTAAAATTGTATTTTTCTGTTCCGTTTGTATTTTTAAGTAATTCCACTTCTGTTCATTTGTCCTCAGGCGTCGAGCAGTGCTGGTAATTTAGGAGTTCTCATTCCTGTCATTGCTGTGGTAAGTAATGGGCTTTCTGTAATGGTGACTGAATTTTCAACAGTGTATTATGAGGCGCCGAAGGCAAATTAAGTGCGTTACCTAAAACAGTCCAATTTTATTCAAGTTTCATTCACCAAAAATGGCACCAATTTGTTCTCAAAATGTTTAATTGAAGATTTAAATTTCATCTTAATATTGAAATGTATATTTAGAGGAAATATTTAGATTTTAAGATTTACATTCTGATCTAACATTTATATTTATTTATTTATTTTTTAACCATGAATGTACAAAATGAGACGTTTTACAACAGCATTATTTTATAAAAGCATATTTCATTAAATGTGGTAAAACTGGGTGGCACAAAATGTTTAGTTTTGTCGTAAAATATGAATTTTTATTTAGAGTTAATGTTTCGATTTAAAGATTTACATTCTGATTTAACGTTTATATTTATATTTAATAGTTTTAAAAGTAATAGTTTTTAACAATAAATGTACTGTATAAAAGTTTATATTTTTACAACAGAATAATTAAAAAAAAAGCATATTTAGCTAAATCTGATAAAATTAGGTGGCACTAAATGTTTAGTTCATAATTTGTATTTTGTCGTAAAATTGAAATGTATATTTAGAGGTAATATTTAGATTTTAAGATTTACATTCTGATCTAACATTTAAATGTATTTATTTTTTTAACCATGGATGTACAAAATGAGACGTTTTACAACAGCATTATTTTAAAAAAGCATATTTAGTTAAATCTGGTAAAATTGGGCGGCACAAAATGTTTAGTTTTGTCGTAAAATATGAATTTTTATTTAGAGTTAACATTTCGATTATTCTGATTTAATGTTTATATTTATATTCATATTTAATAGTTTTAAAAAAGTAGTTTTTAACAATAAATGTATGACATTTTATGTTTTACAACATAATCATTTTTAAAAAGCGTATTTAGCTAAATCGGATAAATAAAATGTTTAGTTCATAATTTATATTTTGTTGTAAATGTACTGTTTATTTAGAGTTAATATTTCGATTTTAAGGTTTATATTCTGATTTCACTTATAATTTTTTAATAGATTTAAAAAAAAAATTTTTTTAACCATAAATGTATACAAATTTGCCGTTTTACGACAGCATTGTTTTTTTAAAAAAAAGCACATCTAGCTAAATCTAGTAAAATTGGGTGGCACTGTAAATTTATAATGATAAATTGCTTGTGTTCTTCCCTATTGTAAATCGATTTGGATAAAAATGTCTACTAAATGATTAAATAAAATGTCTTCATTGCTAAAGCTGACAAAATGTATTTTACATTTGGCACCCCGTAGTCTGAACATTTAGACGTGGTTCTTTTACCTCATTGTGGCATGTTGCTCTCATTGGTTTATCTGATCATTTGTTTTATGTAATAGCTGACCAAACGTTTGCCGCCCATTAAAGAGGCCAAACCGAGACTGCAGAAGCTGTTCAGAGATTTCTGGCTCTATTCAGTCGTCATGGGCTTCGCCGTAGAGGGCTCAGGTTAGATAAGTTTCATTTATAACTCGATATACTGTGTTTTGTATTGTTGAAGAATGAACAATTAAAAATACACATGACCGATGACTGACGGAAGAGGGCTTTGTACTAATACTTAAGTTACTGTGTAAAAAAAATAGTCTGAAGACTGATGACAGCATTCTTAAACTGATTTTGAGAAATCACTCTCAGGTTTGTGGCCGGAGGAATGGTATGAGGGAGTGTGTGAGATAGCAACCAAATCACCCCTGCTGACGTTCCCGAGTGGAGAGCCGCTACGCTCCGAGCTGCAGTATAACTCTGCGCTGAAGAACGATACCGTCACCCCTGTAAATATGCTCGACTTTGCCCTTGTGATGAAGAAAAGAAAGCCTGACCGTTAATGTTGAAGCTGTCTGTTTTGTCTCCTGGTTAATTTGGTGTCTTTGCAGGCCGAACTGAATGACTTGAGAAGCACCATCATAAACCTGCTAGATCCTCCTCCTGAAGTCGCTGCTCTCATTAATAAACTGGACTTTGCCATGTCCACCTACCTGCTGTCTGTCTACCGGCTAGAATACATGAGGTATGAGAGAACGCCGGTCGGGTCAGCAGAGATCACTGATTATGTCAGAAATTACTTCTGACTTCTGTTTCAACTTGTTCATTTTGTTCCTAAATCTCAGGATGCTGCGCTCGCTGGACTCGGATCGATTTCAAGTGATGTTCCGTTATTTTGAGGACCGAGCTATCCAGAAGGATAAATCAGGTGAGCTACACCACTCAGTTATATCTAAGTGAAGTCGCATATGTGAACCTGTTATAGTATTTTTAAAGTACATTTACTGAATGATTATTTGTAATTCCTGGTCTTCCTGGTCAGGAATGATGCAGTGCGTAATTGCGGTTGGCGACAAAGTGTTTGACGTCTTTCTTCAGATGATGGCCGACAAGGTGAAGAAAAATTAAGTACTTCACAAATCACAGCCAGACCATAGAGTATTTGATGTTTAGTATGGAGATATGTTTGGACCAGTGAGATTTCATTGTGGGTGGAGCCTCCCAGGGCAACCTGACAGAGATAGAAACCAAGTGACTGACAAAATGTCTTGCTGTTTTTGCAGCTGGTTAAAACAAAAACTCATATCTCATATCATGTCTTTCCTTCTAGCCGAAAACCAAAGCCCATGAGGAGGAGTTAGAGAGTCACGCTCAGTTCCTATTGGTCAATTTCAACCACATTCACAAGAGAATCCGAAGGGTGGCTGACAAATATCTGTCAGGCCTCGCTGAAACGTGAGTCCTTCTCCATTACACTCTGAACTTTCATTTGTCTTTCATTTAGCAGCGTTCATGGTTGTGAAACATCGACAGAGTTTAGGTTTGAAATACCACATCAAAAGATATCAACCTTCATTTTAAAGTATGTGTGCACAGTTTACATGTAGACTGTCTAAAGCTTTTGTTCAAACTGGCAATTTAAGATTTAAGCATATGAGAGGTTTCTTTGTAATTGTGCCATGTTTCTTCTGTTTTTTTCTAGTTTTCCTCATCTATTGTGGAGCGGTCGGGTCTTGAGGACAATGCTGGATATCTTGCAGACCCTCTCGGTTTCACTCAGTGCTGTAGGTTGCTCTTATTTTCTCAGATCACTCTAATGTCTGCCTTGTGGAGATATTCAGCGATTCATTACAGGAGACGTATATGAAACATTATTGACCTTAAACTTTCCTGCAGGACATCCACAAAGACCAGCCATATTATGACATACCTGACACCCCGTACCGCATCACAGTGCCGGACACGTACGAGGCCAGAGAGGTACATTTACACAATTCATTATTTAACACTGTTTTTTATGCATTTACTTATTTGATTGCTTTTGCATATTCCGGGTTCAATACAAGTTCAGCTCAATCGACAGCATTTGTGGCATAATATTGATTATAACAAAAATGTATTTTGACTCGTCCCTCCTTTTCTTTAAAAAAAGCAAAAATCGAGGTAACAGTGAGGCCCTTACAATGGAAGTGAATGGGGCCAAATTTTGAACATTAAAATACTCACTGTTTCAAAAGTATAAACACAAGACATAAAGGATATGCATGTAACCATGATTTTACTGTGATAAAATCAGTTACTAACCGCATCTGTGTAAAGTTATAGTTAATTTCACAACTTCGTTACCATGATGATGTAATGTCAACAAACCTTAAAACCCTTAAATGACAATTTTAACAATTTTACAGCTCAAATAATACATGAGTTTTAACAGAAGAATTAATTTAATTGCTTTTATAAAACTATAAGCTTCACATTTCTGCCTTTAAACCCTCCAAAAATTGGCCCCATTGACTTCCATTGTAAGTGACTCACTGGAACACACATTTGTGCTTTTTTTAAAGTAGGAGGGATGAGTCAAAAAAAATGTTTTGTGGTAATCAACATTATGCTACAAATGCTGTTGATTGAGCTTAACTTGTATTGAACCCAGAATATTCCTTTAATATCCATTATAATTATTTATGTAAAATAAAATTTTAATTTAAATGTTCTTATTTTTAATTCTTTTTTTATTTAAATATGCTTATTTGACCACTTATTACCTTTTTATGTATTTATTTATTTGATTATTTTCAGTATTAATTTCTGTTAATATCCATTATTGTTATGTAAAAGGAAATTTTAATTGAAATTAATCCCTTTTATTTTTTTTATATTTAAAAATGCTTATTTGACCACTTATTGTTTTTTTTTTATGTATTTATTTATTTGATTACTTTAAGTATTAATTTAAAATGATTTTATTTATTAAAATGTTCTTATTTTTAATTAAATGTAATTGTTTTTATTTTTAAATATGCTTATTTAACCACTTATTAAAAAAGTTTTTATGTATTTATTTACTTATTTGATTACTTTCAATATACATTTTTGTGTTTATATCTATTATAACTAGGTCTGTTGATTTAAAGGGACAGTTCACCCAAAAATGAAAATTCTCTCATCATTTACTCACCCTCATGCCATCCCAGATGTGTATGACTTTCTTTCTTCTGCTGAACACAAATTATGATTTTCAGAAGAATATCTCAGCTCTGTAGGTCCATACAATGTAAGTGAATTGGTGCCAGAATTTTCAAGCTCCCAAATCCACATAAGGCAAAAATAAAAGTACTGCAGACCACTCTGGTGGTTATATCCAGATATTCATAAGTGATTTGATAGGTTTGGGTGAGAAACAGATTAATATGTAAGTCCTTTTTTACTATAAATTATCCTCCCTGCTTAGTCAATTTCCACTTTCACTTTCTCCTTTTACTGTTTTTGGTGATTCATATCTCTTACATATGGACCCCTACTGGGCAGGTAGGAGAATGTATGACAAAAAATGACTTAAATATCTGTTCCTCACTCACACCTGTCATATAGTGTCTGAACACATGGATTTGACCACTGGAGTTGTATGGATTACTTTTATGTTGCCTTTATTTGGATTTTGGAGTTTAAAAATGTTGGCACCCATTCACTTGCATTTTGAGGACCTACAGAGCTGAAAGAGGGGTGAGAACCAGAGGGGCGTAAGTGACATTTCACCAACTTTACGGGAGGGCCAAAACAAAAATTACCATAGTTTGAGCTGATTCGTGTACTGATTTCAATCTTTTATAATAAAAATGTGTACACACATGGATGACAGTATACTTATTGAACACTATTTTAACATTTATTCAGAAAGAAAAAAATCTTGGGCGTATCTGATGACAATATGAACAAAGCATTACATTAATGAGTTTAAAAGAAATAACAATCTATTGTGATAAAATAAAATATCACATAAAAAGTCCTTACATCAAATTAGTGAATGTGATTCATTTTACTAAAATAGTAGTCCCAGCCACTTAATTTGGCCAAATGGGCGATTGAAAAGCCTTTACAGATGCCTTTGTAATAATAAAAAAATATGATATCAAATACCATTAACTGAATGATACTGAAGTAAGGAATTGCATAACTAATTATTATTAACAACTATGATAACCTCTGGTCTCCAGTTTTCCAACTTCAGGCATTTTAAATGCTTGGTCAGACAGTTCATATTTGAACTGAATACCTTTTGGATCCTCTTTTGTGTAGCGCAGGCACGATTTCCTGCCAACGAACTGTTTCTCCCTCTGCATCTTTGGTTTTGTTTCGGACCATGTGTGATGAAAAGGACTTGAAATCCAGAGAGTCACTGTGACTAAGCTCAATCACCTTGTATGGCATGGTCTTCCTCAGCCCATCTGGACTGTACACAGGCACATTCTTTCTGGCTGTCTAGCTGCATTGACACTGTCGCATTCCATCTGGCTGTGTCCAGACTCCATGAATTTGTGGTCAGTAATGGAAATTGGCACATTTTTTACTGCATGGAGGCACATGGCATTAAAACCAGCATTTCTGTTCTGACCTCCGCATGTGTCAGAATACAGCACCACATGCTCAGTGTCTGAAAGAGAGGACAGACACTTGAACATGCATGTGCTGATCTCTGACGAGTCACGGGCCCCTTCACCTTCATGCCACCTGTAGCAGTTTGCCCCTTTGCTGCCTAATTCAGACTGTCAGATTGTAGGTGCTCAACTTCCTTCACTAATAGAGACTGCTCACATTACTTCATGGAGTGGTCAGCACTTGTTCAAGATCAAAAGTGACTGCTTTGAATGAGGACTGTTCTTGTGCACGTCTCTTATCATGTTCTTTATGTTCACGGGCCTGTGTCTTTCTGTTTTGGTGGGCATTGTATTGTTCTTCATTGATTTGTTTGTCATTGGCATTTAAATGCTTGTAACACTCACAATACTTGCATGCATCTTTTGTGGGTTGGTGAAAGCCTAAATTGAACTCTGTATTGAATATAAGCCTGTAGAAACTCAGGATTCAGTTTCCATTCATTGTTGCATTTCTTTACTGCTTTACTGTGTCTTTCCTGCAGTAGTGTGATTCAACTGTGGGGAAAGACTTATTGGGATCACTGATCTTCTGGGATTTTGTTTTGTTGAATTCTGGATATTTTCATTTTCTCCATCATCATCCAGCTCTTTGTCACGAAATAAGCTTAATAATACATCTTAAGCAGTTAAAAACTGTTTTCTTCTCATGGTTGACTTACCTGGCTTACATGTGTTGTCGGCCATTTTAACACATGTGCTATCCACAGGCTTTACCCACAATACATTGCTCAATGCCAAAAGGGCGTAAGTGCAATTATGCCCTTTTGGCACCAACTGGCTTAGTATGTTCAGTGTTAAGTCTTTTGGTTTCTAATGAATAACTCCAAAATGATTAAGAATTCACTTGTGTCCTTTTGGCAGTAGAAAGAGCTCATCAAAAGCTTTCATTTGATATATATATCTCCATTTCACCCAAAATGTCACTTACACCCCTCTGGTACTCACCCCTTCTTCTAAAAATCTTAATTTGTGTTCGGCAGAAGAAAGAAAGTCATACCATGGGATGCCGTGAATGTGAGTAAATCATGAAAGAATTAAACATTTTGGGTGAACTATTCCTTTAACACGTTAATTCAGTGCAGTTCATTATATAAAAATGAACACGTAAAAAAGTACGCAATTAATTCCCCACATGTGTATGTAAATTCTGTGATAAATATAAAGATTTTCCTACCATATGAGCAAGTACATCTGTTTTTATGTGCCGCGTCATTAGGTGGCAGTGTGCCTCAACAAACCTCACAAGCAGTGCAGCTGCAGAATGAGAATCACTTGTTATTGCATTTATTGTAGTTTTTATAATACTTTCTGTATTGAAACTCATTTAAAATGTTTACATTTTTTATGAAGTTATTTTGAATTTTTAATGACATATTTACATTTATTTTTGTATATATTATTTGTGTTTTTATATATATATATATATTTATTTTATATTGTTATATATTTATTATATATCAAATAGTATGTAAATATATATTTTATATACTTATCACAAAAAACCCATACCATATTATATAAACATAAAACATTTTTATTGCATACATTTCTTATTATTTTTTATTTTAATATGCTTATTTGAATGCTAATTAAAAAGTATGTTTTTCATATTTATTGTTTGCAATCTGTTGTCAGACTGATATGTGATCTCATATGTCTTGTGTGTAGAGTATCGTGAAAGACTTTGCCGCCCGCTGTGGAGAAATCCTGAAAGAGGCCATGAAATGGGCACCATCGGTCACCAAATCTCACCTACAGGTGTGTATTGTGCTTCATCTGGCTAACGTCCTCTGCAGTCCCCTTTGTCTTGTAGATGTGATTGATATTCACGTCTTGTATTTTCTGCAGGAATACCTGAATAAACATCAGAACTGGGTGTCAGGTCTGTCCCAGCACACAGGTCTGGCTATGGCCACAGAGAGCATCTTACACTTTGCTGGATATAATCGTCAGAGCACCAGTCTGGGTGTAAGATCACAAACACTCATATTGTGCTCATTAAACTCTCTGTGAAATTGTGTGTTAAAGTAGTATTTTTAATATTTATTTGACTGATAGGTCTAAAATAACCCAGAATATTTCTTTCATTGCATCCGCTGTCTTTCATACTATGTGGGGGTCCAAACCATATGTTTTCTATTTTATTTTAGACCACTCAGCTCACAGAGAGACCCACCTGTGTGAAGAAAGACTACTCCAACTTCATGGCCTCCCTCAACCTGAGAAACCGCTATACTGGAGAGGTACAGTCAGTTTGTTCTGTCTTAAATCTAAATAATAAAGCAAAAGCTGTTGGATGTTTTAAGAAAGTAGCGAGTAATAACTCCTCGCATGTCACGTGCAGGTGGCAGGCATGATTCATTTCTCAGAGGCCACACGAAGCACGTCAGACCTGAATAAACTGATGATTCGACAGATGAATGAAGCTCTGGATGGAGGACAGCCCGAAGCCTTCACTGAAGCCATGTTTAAATTAGCAGCACTGCTGATCAGCTCCAAAGGCACGTGACTACATTACAAATATACAAACATTGCATCATCACATGTTGTAGTGCAAATAATACATAAATTGGTTAGATTTTAAATCACAAAGATGAATCTTCAAATGTATGTGGAGTATCCTTTTATTTTTAAAGACAACATGAAACATCATTCACAACTTAGATTCCAAAATGTTGGGTGGGACTTGAGTGGATCCATCAAGATTTGATTGGACCTTGACAAGTAGGCTATGATTTTATTGGTTCATATTATTTTTCCCTGCCCGCGTGTTCTTGGTTGCATCATTAGAGCAGAAAAGTCATTTCAAAGGGAGAGAAAACGGTAACATTTATTACAGGTATATTCTGGGTAGGAATATAAACGTACAACCATACACATTTCAATCGAGTTTAACTTGTATTTAGCCCAGAATATTTCTTCAAGAACATAAACAGTGTCAAAAAATGTTGGTTTTTGTCTTGTGTTGTGCAGAGTGCGACCCTCAGCTCCTACATCACCTGTGCTGGTCCCCGTTAAAGATGTTTACAGAGAATGGTATGGAAACCGCTATAGCCTGCTGGGAGTGGCTCCTGGCTGCCAGGACTGGCATCGAAGTTCCGGTGAGACATAGGTGTAGAGATGCGTCTGCATGTTTACTGTCCCTTTCACCTGTGTTTTTATTGCAAAAGATTACTGCTCCACATTATGTGCATATGTTAGCTATGCAGGATTTACTAAATACCTTTCAACCAGTTTTTCATCTTTTCTTGGGTCAGTTCATGCGGGAGATGGCGGGTGCGTGGTTGATGACCGTCGAGCTGAAGATGGGGTTGTTCTCAGATGCTCAGGTGGAGGCTGACCCTCTCGCGGCCTCAGAGGAGAGCCAGCCCATCCCCTGCCCACCCGACGTCTCACCCCACTACATCTGGATAGAGGTTACTGCCTGTTACCTTCTTTATCCACCGAAGCTAATGGGCATTTTCGGAGCTGTCCTGTCATGAGATGACAATGGAGCTAATAGCTCACACACTCCTTATGAGAAAAGCTCACCCTTCATATAAATTAGGAACATGCACTAATTTGTTGTGACAAACTTGGTTTGGCCACCAAAAGGATGGAAAAGTTATTGCATTAAGTACTGAATTTTATTGCAGCAATAGAAATATTTTATTTGCATATTAATCTTATTGAAATGTTTTATATGAATATTTGGGTAATAATAGTTAAAATAATAAATATAAATTATTGGATGCTATTGCATAGAGACCCACTCGTTGGCATTTATCTGTAGACCTGATTAAAGAACAGTACAATAGTGCAGAAAGGTGGGAATATCGGTAAAAAAAAATATTAGTCAAACCGATTATTGGTCTACTTCTAGTTTCATACTTGTTCCTTGTATGTTCATCTTAAAAATTAAATTAAATGCAAAATGATGCAAGTTAAAAATGATAAAAGCAGAAAAGTAGAAAAAAATATTGGTCAAACCGATTATTGGTCTACCTCTAGTTTAAGCTCGTATTTTGTAAGTACGTCTTACAAATTAGGAAACATGCACTAATTTGTGTAATCAAAGGACAAATAAATTTTACTGATTTTTTTTTTTTTTTTTTTTTTCAAAATACTAACTAATGATTAGAGTACAACAATAGAAACATTTTATATGAATCTTTTTTTTTTCTCCCCAATTTGGAATGCCCAATTCACAATGCGCTTTTAAGTCCTCGTGGTGGCGAAGTGACTCGCCTCAGTCCGGGTGGCGGAGGACGAATCTCAGTTGCCTCCGCGTCTGAGACCGTCAATCCGTGCATCTTATCACGTGGCTTGTTGAGCGCGTTACCGTAGAGATGCAGCGTGTGTGGAGGCTTCACGCTATTCTCCACGGCATCCACGCACAACTCACCGCGTGCCCCACCGAGAGCGAGAACCACATTATAGCGACCACGAGGAGGTTACCCCAACGTGACTGTACCCACCCTAGCAACTGGGCTAATTTGGTTGCTTAGGAGACCTGGCTGGAGTCACTCAGCACACCCTGGGATTCAAACTCACGACTCCAGGGGTGATAGTCAGCGTCTTTACTCGCTGAGCTCCCCAGGCCCCATCTGCATATTAATCTTAATGAAATGTTTTATATGAGCATTTGGATAATAATAATCATAGTTGTTATGTTTGTTTATAACTATTGGATGCTATTGTATTGAGACTCACTAGCTGGCGTTTATCGGTAGACCTGATATTAAAGAACAGTACAGTAGTGTAGAAAAATGGGAATATCTGTAAAAAAAAAAAAACATATTGGTCAAACCGATTATCGGTCTGCCTTTAGTTTCATACTTGCTCCTTGAAATTTCATCCTAAAAATGAATTTAAAAGCAAAATGAAGCAGCTTAAAAATGAAAAGAGCAGAAAAGTTGGAATATCTGTAAAAAAAAAACCCCAAAAATATCGGTGAAACCGATTGTTGGTCAACCTCTAGTTTTATACTCATACTTTGTACATCTCACGAATTAGGAAACATGCATTCATTTGTTGTGATTAATATGGTGTGCTCACCAAAAGGACAAAGTAATTGTCTGCATTTTTTAATTTGTTTAAAATTCACACAGTTCCTGGTGCAGCGCTTTGAGATCGCAAAGTACTCCAGTGCTGATCAGGTGGAGATATTTGGCAGTCTCCTGCAGAGGTCCCTCTCTCTCAATGTTGGCGGTCCAAAGAGCAGCTTCAACCGCCACGTAGCGGCCATCGGACCTCGTTTCAGGTTAGCGAGAAACCAGCGACACAACAACACAATGTTTAAACTATACTCTTTGTGGTCAAGCCCATAAAAAGCACAGAAATGTATCTTGTAATATGATTTCATGACATTTCTGTGCAATCAGGTTGTTGACGCTCGGACTTTCCCTTCTGCACTCGGACGTTGTGACCAACGCCACCATCCGTAATGTCCTGCGTGAAAAGATCTACTCCACCGCCTTTGATTATTTCAGGTACCAGAGAGAAAGTTAAACATTCTAAATTTTTAATCGTTAATTTTTTAATCACAAATGACTGAAAAAGTCATGGAAGTGAATCGGTCCAAAGGTTTGAATGCTGCTTTTATGAGGTTTATTTGGCTCTCTTTGTCCTTAAACTGAATTGATCCTTATTATTGTTTTCTTTTGCTTTTCAGTGTCGCATCTAAATTCCCCACCCAGGGCGACAAACGTCTTCGCGAGGACATCAGCATCATGATCAAGTTTTACGCCAACATTCTCTCGGATAAGAAGTACCTAGCGGCTAGTCAACTTGTGCCACCCGGTGAGCTTGGCGCCAATCCCCCTCAAAGCTCTCTATCTGCCGGGATTTTCGGATCGCTTATCGTTTCCAGCACATCTCCGATATCGATGTTAAGTAAGCCTCCCGTGCTACAACTGTGCAACAACAGTACAGCAGGAGCATGTAAATGCGGTTTGAATTTGCACACTGCAAAAACTATTTTCTTAGTCAGTCTCCAGCTAAGATGTTTGTCCTCAGATTAAGAGAAATTTACTTGAGATGCAAGATATTAAAGGGATAGGTCACCCAAAAATGTACTGGCCCTCAAGTTGTTCCAAACCTATATGACTTTCTTTCTTCAGTGGAGAACAAAAGATAACATTAGGCAGAAAGATAACCTCAATCACCATTCACTTTCATGAATTTCATTTCATGTTTTTTCCTTATAATGAAAGTGAATGGTGACTGAAGCTGTCATTCCATATTTCACCTTTTCTCTAACATTTCCTTTTGTTCCACGGAAGACAGTGTGGAACGACATGAGGGTGAGTAAATGGGTGAATTTTCAGTTTTGGGTAAATTATCTCTTTAAGACTTGTTTTCAGAGACTATATATCTGGAATTAAGTTCAATAATTATTTTTATTACCACACTGTCATATTGTTTTTCTTGCTTTAAGCTACGTCTGTTTTTAATCTGTTTAAATCAAACAAACGTTTTATTTTTAAAATAAGAAAAACAATTTGCAAATGGGGTAAAAAATTTAGCTTTTCAAGTAAATATCTTATTTTAAGGATGTTTAGATTTTTTTTCTGGAAAACACAACAAAAATACTGATTAAGAAAATGATTTTCTGCTGTGCGTCCCTGCAAATTTAAAACCAGTACTAAAAATACACGACAACCACTCTTGCCACCATATTTATCAATTTGTCTATGAGCGCAAATTGAGAAATGGCTCCTTCCCGTCTCCCCTTTTTCCCCTGTACCGCCACCACCCTCCTCTAGTCCATTTTAGAAAACATTATCTCATCCGAACATAACTCTCTCATGTAAAATGCATGATCATTTCAATATCAGAGAACTAACTGACGCTTCATTCGTCCCTCAGAATCCCTCCATCGTGTGATATGCAATATCATCAGACAGCACTTCAAATCAGCTGCTTCACTTCATGTTTACTCTTCTAATGTATCATTTTTAAGCCTTCAGTGGCTCGTATACTGTGTGTTAATAACTCATTAAAGCAAATGGGAAAGGAGAAAAAGTGCTGGAATAATGGAGCAAAGTTAAAATAAGATTTGGAAATGGAAAGACTGATAGAAATGGGTTAGCTGGAGAAAACTAATTTACATTCCACATAATGGGTGAATCTCACGAAACCTGTCAAGAACATGTCCAGGTCACATTTCACCCCAAAATCTAAACAAAAGTACAACTAATTATATTTTGCATTAGAAAAAAAAAGCCTATTTTTGGAACCATTAAGGACAGATGTTTTGCATTATAACATTATTTTCAGACAGTTAAGCACATTTCTGCCCAATTCTTATTATCGGAAAGAAAAAAAATCATTCTCATTATCATAATGAGAAAACAGTGATATATTAAACAGATTGAAAAGTATTTAGCATTTTGCTAGTTGTAGGAAAGAGCAATAATTTTAACGCTTTTTGGCTGCAGTTATCCTTCTTCAAAAATTCTGCTCATTTATTAATAAACGTTTACTCTAAACTTTTGAGATTTTTTATTTTTATTTTTATGATTTTCTCCCCAATTTGGATTGCCCAATTCCCAATGCGCTCTAAGTCCTCGTGGTGGCGTAGTGACTCGCCTCAATCCGGGTGGCGGAGGACGAATCTCATTTGCCTCCGCGTCTGAGACCGTCAATCTGCGCATCTGATCACATGGCTTGTTGAGCGCGTTACCACGGAGACATAGCACATGTGGAGGCTTCACGCTACTCTCCGCGGCATCCACGCTCAACTCACCACACGCCCCACCGAGAGCGAGAACCACGTTATAGTGACCACGAGGAGGTTACCCCATGTGACTCTACCCTCCCTAGCAACCGGGCCAATTTGGTTGCTTAGGAGACCTGGCTGGAGTCACTCAGCACGCCCTGGATTCGAACTCGCAACTCCAGGAGTGGTAGTCAGTGTCAATACTCGCTGAGCTTCCCAGGCCCCTAAACTTTTGAGATTTTTATGTTTGACATGCCAGCAGTCAATACATTTGTCAATTAAACGCATAACTTAAGTCATATAATTTAAACTGGAAGCACACAAAGACAGTGATATAAAAGACCACAATTTGCTGTGACGTACCAGTAATATTTTGCAATGCCACAACGAATGAATGTCCCTTTATCTTACTGCTTAAAATGAGTTGGATGCCATAAATGTAATATATGCATACATACATACATATGTGTATATAATATATATATATATATACACACACACAGTATATATATACTGTATATAATGCATGTATGTAATCTGATCAAATGTAAGCAAATTAGTGACATTGATGATGTTTACTTTGCACAGACGGTCAGATTTTCTTGCTTCTATTGAAACACACACAATGCTCTAAAAATATGGATCATCAGGTTACAAACAAGCTCAAAATTAAAACATCTGGATGCATTACTATACTGAGAATCGGAAACAAAAAGTGCTTTGTTATGAAAATAACAGAAATAATGCAGAAATTTCAATGGCCTTAAAAATACACTTAAAGGCTTATACATTCATATTTTTTCTTTTGATTTTGGGGTAAAAACCAACACGGACATGTTCTTTTTGAGATTCACCCTAATAGTGTCTATGTTAGGTAATGGAGAGTAGTCCCCCAAAACTTACTTCGCTTGACTATGTATCTTCTCACAGACAACCAGGACCCATCGCTGAACAGTTTGTCGGTGATGAACGCTGCCGACCCCAGAAGCAACGTGGACATGGCGGTGGGCTCGCGCCAGCAGAGTGCTCAGGGTTGGATCAACACCGTTCCTCTGTCCAGTGGCATGTCCACCACATCCAAGAAATCAGGTATCGCTCAAACACACACCAGCTCTCCAGGCCTGCAGACTCTTCCTGAGTCGATTTAATTGTATAATCGTATTAGTCGATGTGCTTATGCAATGATCTTCCTGCTGGCTAGTACTCTTGATTGTTACAGTTTATGGTTGCCAAACAACATGTCAACTTGCCACATTAATATAGAGTGAATATACAATATTAAGTGTGTATGAATTACTTTAATATTAATATTTTGTGAGTGATCACAGAAGTGTGAATGTCTGTCATTACACAACGGTTTCCAACCAGAAGATTAACCAAAACTATAATACTATCAACTACTATCTCTTGGCTCACAGATGTATGGCAGATTTCCAGCTCGGTTCATGCAAAGCCCAGAAAGACTCTTATAGACTTTTCTTGTTGTCTTTCATTATAGGCATGTCTAAAAAGAGCAACCGAGGAACCCAGTTACACAAGTACTACATGAAACGCAGGACGCTACTGTTGGCTTTACTGGTAGGTTAACTTTTTCTGCATCCTCGTTTCTTCCTCAGTCCCTAGTAAACCAAAAAACCCTGAGTTGCTTTCTTTACAGGCTAGTGAGATTGAGCGACTGACCACGTGGTTCAACCCACTGTCCACGCAGGAGCTGGCCATCGCCACAGAGCAGTCCGTGGAGACCAGCATCTCCAATTGGAGATCCAAATACATCAACCTGAGTGAGAAACAGTGGAAAGATAATGTCAATCTAGCATGGAGTATCGCTCCTTACCTGGCTATGCAACTGCCAGCCAGGTACGCCAACAACACGCCTGTGTCATACACGCTTTTAAAGTTGCTACCTGTAATTTCTGCACCACTGACATCACCAAACAGAATTGTCTTTAGTTGCACAAATGTCTATTTTTGCATACTTGTTTGTATGCACAGAATACTCGGATGACCTGCTACATATACCCAAATATGCAACCAGAACACACTGCGTACTTTTTCCCACAATGCATTACGCCCTACCTGACGTATTATCATCTGTGATCCTATTATTAATGACTCATTATTTGATTGGACTGCCAAAAACAGCTGGTGTGTGGTGAGCGTTCTGGTGCACTATGGCTGCCGTCACATCATCCAGGTGGATGCTGCACACTGGTGGTGGTTGAGGAGAGTCCCTTGTTCACTGTGTAAAGCACTTTGAATTTAGTGTCAGAAAAGCGCTATATAAATGTAACATTCATTCATTCAATCCTTTAAAGTCCAGATACAAGTTCTTTTCTACTGAGTTCTTTTCTACTGAAGACTTGGACTAGAATTACTGTTAATTTTGCTGCTGCATTATCCAATGGACTAGTTAACAATAAGGTTTTTCTTAATAGGCTGTACATTTATATTGAAATAATGTGTAGAGGTTTGTGTTTCCTTATATTTAAGAGTACTCCCAATTAGTATCACAGTGAAGTATAGATATTCTAAACTGATTATGAAAAAAGCAACACTGGTATCGGGATCGGTATCGGCCGATACTGAGATTTCAGGTATTTGAATCGGATGCGAAGAGAAATAGTGGTATGGGTGCATCCCTATGCGTGGCGCTAATTTCGTCCTCATCACAGTCTGCGCGGACTGTCCGCGTGTGGCCCATATTTTCTCAACACGCGGACAGTCCTTGTCTGTGTGAATTGTCAGTGCATGCCGTTGACTGAACCAAAGTGTATCGCAAAGCAGTCGTAGTGCACATGCGGTAAATGCGTTTGTATTACCTCGCGGTCAAAAGAGTATAATTCAAAAGGCAACACGGTCGATCTGATCTGGAATGCAGAAAAACAAATTATACCCTGGCCTTAATTCTTTTACTTAACTACCTGGAAACATTTGCCATTTTTCAGCTAAAGGAAGTGACTTTTTAAATGCAAGCAATGTGTTGCCGTTAGCGTTTGCACGTTAGCTAACCTCAGCCCAACATTTGTAGCTCTAATAACAGTACAGTATATATTCACATAACGTGAGGTGATGGTAAAACAATCAGCTTATATTTGGAAGGTGCTGTCTTCACAGAAGTTTCATTTGTTGCAACGTTCACCGCTAATTACAGTTGTTTTATTTATTTCTTTTTCTCCCAATTTGGAATGCCCATTTCCCAATGTGCTTTTAAGTCCTCATGGTGGTGTAGTGATTCGCATCAGTCCCAGTTGCCTCCTCATCAACCCGTGCATCTTATAACGTGGCTTGTTGAGCGCGTTGCCACGGAGATATAGCGCGTGTGAGCACCGCGGCAACCACGCCCAACTCACCACGCGCCCCACCAAGAACGAACCACATTATAGCGATCACAAGGAGGTTACCCCATGTGACTCTACCTCCCTAGCAACCGGGCCAATTTGGTTGCTTAGGAGACCTGGCTGGAATCACTCACCCTGGGATTCGAACTAGCGAACTAGCGAACCCCAGGGGTGGTAGCCAGCGTCTTTACCACTGAGCTACCCAGGCCCCCAATTACAGTTGTTTTATCAGACCAGCATCGTTGTCAGTTTACCCCGCCCCTTCTGCTATGTAGAGAGAATTGAATAGTGCTATTTGGGATGCAGTTGTAGTCCCACTCCAAACTCACACCACTGGTTGTGCCAGATGTCGACGTATCGAACCGTTAAAACAAACAGAACGGTGTTTTGATAGCACCACAGAGTCACAATGTTTACGCTTTTTTGGGGAAATCAACCTATGAATAGCTTACTTATAGTTGACTCTGCATATTAAAGGTGCTGTAAGTGATTTTAGCGTTCTAAAGCTTTCACATAACTGAGCTGTAGCCACGCCCCCTCATTTGTAAACCCCGCCCTTCAAAGGTTTTGAGACCAAAACCAAGCAAAAGAGCAGCATTGTTTGTTCATGTGGCTGTCTGATTCAACAGTGGCACAATACGCCCTCAACTGACAAACATTATGAATCATAGCCTAGATGATCCGCTTCAAATGAGAACGAGCAAATGATTGACAGGTGAAAAGCATCTATGCCGCGGCCCACGGACACATTTTTGTTTACAAAGTCTACAGCTGTCACAGAGACCGGTGAGATATCTCAGGACACTTATTTCATTAATATCTTAAAGGGAGTAGGAACATTTTTTGCATACATGTCCATGAAAAATCACTTACAGCACCTTTAAGGTGGAATAACATAAAACAATTACACCTATCAGCTTTAACATGGATTTTTATTTCAGAGTTCATGTTTTGATGACAATGTAGTGACCTCTTTTCTCGCTTTATAGGTTTAAAAATGCAGATGCCATTGTGGCTGAAGTGAACCGCCTGGTTCGACTTGACCCTGGTGCTGTTAGTGATGTCCCAGATGCTGTTAAAGTAAGAGCATGCCCACCATTCTGACACAAATGATGAACGCCAAACACAGCAGCTGTATAAACTTTAAAGTGAAATAATTATGCATTTTAATGAATGGCAACACTTACTGTATATGCAAATACAAAAACATGTACATGCAACAATGGGGTCTGTGGTACCATGACACAATTTTATGACGTCAGTCGCATCATATCCTAATACTGTCGAAATTTTCAAAAGTATGAACTTTACATCAGCCAAGTACATACTTTTAGTTGCTGCCATTTACTACCGCCAAATGTTAAAAATCACTCTGACCTGGTATGTTTTGTTTTCCCCCGTAGTTCCTTGTGACGTGGCACACTATTGATGCCGACTCTCCAGAACTGAGCCACATCCTCTGCTGGGCACCTGCGGATCCACCCACTGGACTCTCATACTTCTCCAGCATGTATCCCCCCCATCCACTCACCGCTCAGTATGGAGTAAAAGTACTGCGCTCCTTCCCTCCTGTATGTACCAGCAGGGCGGCGCTACAGTCTCTACTGCCTTTAGACTCCCTTTTTTCTGCATGATTAATTAAAGGGATAGATCACCCAAAAATGAATATTCTGTCATCATTTACTCACCCTCATGTCATTCCAAACCCATATTGAATTCTGTGAAACACCTAAGGATATGTTTGGCGCTGATGTTAGGTTCACTTTCACTGTATGGAAAAAAAGATGCAATAGAAGTGAATGGTGACTAAGACTGCCTAACATCTCCTTTTGCGCACAGCATGAGGGTGAGTAAATGATGACACATAGTCGGTGATTTGTGACTTGTATTTGTTTCTCTTTCAGGATGCAATTTTGTTTTACATTCCTCAGATTGTACAAGCTCTGCGGTATGACAAGGTGAGAGCTGAACTCTGACCTCTCCTGAACTACCTCACCCCTTTTAATGTCAAGCAGTCATTGTAGGTGACTCATGAAGCCTCAGGAGCATGATAGTAATGCTGTCCTGTGGTTTTTGACAGATGGGTTACGTGCGCGAGTACATTCTGTGGGCCGCACAGAAGTCTCAACTCCTCGCTCACCAGTTCATCTGGAACATGAAGACCAACATCTACCTGGATGAAGAGGGACACCAGAAAGACCGTATGTAACAAACTACAAAGGGAGATTCCAAATTCGATATTCATATTAAAAGCCCCTCTGAGATTGAAAATGTAAATAAAAATGTAATTGACTTTCATTGAGAGACTAGCAGAAACAGCCCAGTTTTACATATGCATGTACCCATTGCAGATTTTGAAAGTGCTAAAATTTGACTCTAAATAAATCTTCTTTTCCTGTCAAAATACATTTCCTTCTTTGGAAAGAAAACAAAACAATATGTAACAATATAATGCTTAATAACATTAAAAAACATTACATAAACAACAAAGCCTTCCACAGTATAAAGATAGAAATGCACTCAAATAGCACCAATTTTAGTAACATTAAACATATCCCAAATTCTAAAAGGGAGCTTGACTAATTGAAAGAACTAGTCTCTACATAGATTGCATATTCTTTGCAATGGGCATTAATTCTTAAAAGCTCCATGATATAAATCAGACGGCAGACTGTGACTATCTGCTTTGTTACAGCATACGTGAAGCCGCGTTCATGATTCGCAACAGGGCATCAACACCAGCGTCAAGCGCCGCTTTGAACTCCAAATGAAAAGCGCTTGCAGACAAAAACGTCTTATTCTGCATTTTGGTGATGTTAAGACTTGACGTGCTTCTGCGGTAATTAAAATGTGCCTTACTTAGGAAGAAAAATACTTGATTTCTGTCACAAGTTCCATCTAGGCTTGTTTTGTTCAACAAATAGCGTTAAGAGCTCCTTTCTCCATCACTTCATCACTGACACGGAATAGTTGTTGTGTGTGTGTTTTAGGTGTGTGCGTCGGTGTAATGACTACGGGCGGACACATCACAAATATATATATATATATATATATATATATTTGCCATGGAAAGGTGTGGCAAAACGTCACAGTGTTTACACTTTTCAGGGAATCAGTCTTCGAATGGCTTACTTATAGTTGTCTCTGCATATTAACAAAATGACACACTTTAGCTTTAAATGTGTTTATTGAGTGTCGAGTTTGTCCTGTGCCACAGCGGACATCGGTGAGCTGTTGGAGCAGATGGTTGAAGAGATCACACACTCTCTGTCTGGTCCCGCTAAAGACTTCTACCAGCGCGAGTTTGACTTCTTCAACAAGATCACCAATGTGTCCGCCATTATCAAGTATGTGCACTGTATAAGGAGCAATAGTACATGGAAATATCTGAGTTTTAATTCTCAAGATTATTTTTGTATCTCTTGCATTCCTAGCCACATATATTTACTCTTGTTTTGGTAAACTGTACCATTGACCATGTTTTTTTCCAGGCCTGTTCCTAAAGGAGACGAGAGAAAGAGAGCGTGTTTGAAAGCGCTGTCAGAAATCAAAGTTCAACCAGGTCAGCATTCATTCTCAGTAGTTATTTGTGCTAAATAACTGAACAGATTACTTGGGTATTTGGGTCATTCATCAGAAATCTTTTTAAAAATCCAGTTTAAAGCACATGTGTGAAGTTTGTGTCATACATTTAAAAAAAAAAAACATTTGTAGCATTTTCTACCCAAAAAAATGGATTTAATGACTTTAAAAATATCAAATGGTGTAACCATCAAGTAAAAGGTATTAACCCTCCTATTGTCTTAAAGGCTTAGTTCACCCAAAAATGAAAATTCTCTCATTATTTACTCACCCTCATGCCATCCCAGATGTGTATGACTTTCTTTCATTAGCAGAACACATTTGAAGAAAAACAGAAAAATATCTCAGCTCAGTCGGTCCTTATAATGCAAGTGGATGGTGATCAGACTTTCGAAGCTCCAAAAATCACAGACAGTCAGCATAAACGTCATCCATACGACGCCATACAGTTTAATTAATGTCTTCTAAAGCGATACGATCGCTTTTGGTGCGAAAAAGATCAATATTATATTAACTATAAACCATTGCTTTTTATTGTGGTCCCGAAGTGTATAATGAAAAGGGAAAACATGCTATATTCTGATAATAAATGGAGTAGCATAATTTTGAAAGAATTTTTAAAAATAAAACTTCAAAAACTTGGCAAACATTGTAAAAGGATGTTTCTATTAGCATTTATTTAAATCACTTTTGGCATTTTATAATATCTTAACTATATTACAACAATTTATTCTACTTGGGAGGAAATCAACGGTGTACATTTTAGAGTTAAAATTTGAGTACATGCCTTTTTCACAGATGGGCCAGTCAAAATGGGCCCACTTTGCACAAATCCACTGCAACAAATCCATTCCTTCTCACTAATGTCAGATCATTTGTTGCAGTGTTACAGGGATTAAGGAAGGTGCCGTAACAGATATTTCTGCCATCTAATATTTTAGGATAAAAGTATATTCAATTGGTCTTTTACCATTCTGGGGCACTTAGCCCGATTGTAACCTATCATATAAAATCATGTTAGTAAACTTATTTACTGTTCAAAACAGAAAAAAAATAAATACTCTGTGCGTATCTGTATTTGTGTGTGTGGACAGAGAATGCAAACTGTGGGAAAGATGCAGTACCCGGTGGGGAGGTGGGGGGCTAGAGAACAGAATGTGGCTAGCGGCTAAATGTGAGAAAATGTTAAAGATTTTTAGGTCAAATTTAATAATAGATATACAAAAAGCTATTTTAAGCTTTATAACATCCAGAAAGTCAGGTGAAAGGTCACAACTCGTTCTTCCCATACGGGTCAAAATTGACCCGTTTAGACAACGGAAGGAACAAGTAGTTTTTTTTATTTTTATTTTTATAGATTTTCTCCCCTTTTTCTCCCCAATAATTTGGAATGCCCAATTCCCAAGGCGCTCTAAGTCCTCGTGGTGGCGTAGTGACTCGCCTCAATCTGGGTAGGGAGTCTGAGACTGTCAATCCGCGCATCTTATCACGTGACTTGTTGAGCGTGTTACCACGGAGACGCAGCGCATGTGGAGGCTTCACCCTATTCTCCACAGCATCCATGCACAACTCACCACGCGCCCCACCGAGAGTGAACCACATTATAGCGACCACGAGGAGGTTACCCCATGTGACTCTACCCTCCCTAGCAACCGGGCCAATTTGGTAGTTTAGGTGACCTACCTGGATTCACGCAGCACGCCCTGGATTCAAACTCACGACTCCAGGGGTGATAGTCAGCGTCTTTACTTGCTGATCTACCCAGGCCCCCGAACAAGTAGTTTTTAATTATTTCTCTCAAACAGTTATACAAAAATAAATGTTCTTTTTTATTTTGTTATTTTCGATGGTCTTGACAAAGTCCCAATGTTTGGTTCTAGTACCAAAAACTATGCAGTATTTATTTATAATGTATTCTTTACCTGTCCCGAGTCAAAAATGACCCTAAGACGATAGGAGGGTTAAATAACTTTCTTTGCACCTTCAGTACTTAAATATAATGAGTGTACACAACTTAATTATTAATTTCAAAAAAGTTTACAAGTGTTTGAGTCATGAAGGTTTCTCAGGGTTTTTCCATTTGACCTGAACAAAATGTGCCTTTTCAAGAAATGTCAAAATATCTGACGTTTATTTACAAATGCATCCCAAATCCCAAACTACTTACTCCAATATTTTTTCAAAATTTTCAAGCTTTTTATTGAGACTTTTATTTTAATTCACTGTATCCAGACAGTTATACCACTTAGACATTTTTTACTTTATTCCCCAGAAAAAAAATATAAAAAATTACTTACTCAGAAATTGAGTATATGTATTTTTGTATTGTATTTTTAATGTGTTTTTGAATCGATCCAGACAACAAAAATGAGCGTCACGTCGTTGACTCGTTTGTGTGGTTTCTATATTCTGTTTTATGACCTTTCAACTTTGTAATCAGGATGCTATTTGCCGAGCAACCCTGAAGCAATCGTTCTCGACATCGACTACAAGTCGGGAACTCCTATGCAGAGGTATCGCAAACATTACAGCGCACCATAAACTCACGTGATATCTGTAATCACGATGCCATTTTCAAGATTGATTAATGGGATTTATTGAGTTAGGGTGTCATTAAGCTGCTTGTTTTCACAGTGCCGCTAAAGCTCCTTATCTGGCAAAATTCAAAGTCAAGAGGTGTGGAGTGAGTGAGCTGGAGAAAGAGGGTGAGTGAGGGACGATCTTCCCTTCATTCCCTTCCCAAGAACTTACACTGATATAATTGGTTCCCATTTTGGAAAGATGTGTGAGTACAGTTTTAATACTGCTTTAAACTGTCTTTCTGCCGTGTCCAGGCCTACGCTGCCCCTCTGACTCTCAAGAAGAAGCTGATGAGAATTCTGATGCACCTCAAAAGGTCTGCTGGCAGGCGGCCATCTTTAAAGTAGGCGATGACTGCAGACAGGTGTGTATACCCTGAAACATCATCACTTAAAGCAGGGGTGTCAAACATACGGCCTGCAGTCATCTCCGAAAAAATAAATAAGTAATGTTTGAAAATATTCATGCTGATTCATGCCTGTAACTTGTGTAAGATGTATTCGTACTATTATTTTATTAGCAACAGCCGAACAGATAAACATTTAAATTTGTGGTGTTGCATGTAGATATGTTATAGCTTGCATGACCAGTGGAATTTCTTTTAATTACACGGGACATTTAGAGCTCACAGTGTCACACGTGTCAGTGAACACTACACATGTCTGAGGGTGACACAAGTTCCATGGCCACACATTCCCACAGTGAAGTTTCTCTCACAGAAATAATGACAACATGGACAGGTCCAAGGATAAATATTAGATGTAATAACTGTTGCATTGTTTCCGTCCCATTGAACTATTATTCATTTTAAGCAGGTTTCAGTTCCTTGGTTTATTGAGGCTAAAGCTCCAGCCAAAGAGTGAGCGGTTCTTTCTTTTTCTTGTAAATATTATTGCTTGATTCCCTTCAACTAATTGAGTGTGTATTTGTGATGTAACCTCTGGTTAATGAAATTAGTAAATTCTGTTTTTTTTCCTTTTGTTCAGAGTAAAATTAGCACCCACCAAATATGGATATTTTATGCGCAGTGGTGGGTTATTTCTGTGGCAGGCGATTTATACAAATCTTGGAGTGACGTGACAAGAAATGCTCAGACACAAAGACGCGTGTTTGAAGAAACACACTTGATTATATTTTGAAGAACAGACGAAAGAAAAGCGTTTGATGCGTGTGTCTGATTCACTGTGTCTTTAGAGACTTGCTGTTTCTGCTGTTTCAGTCATCTGAAAATAGTTTGCAACTGCAAGAACAGTGTCATCCATGACAACGCTGCAAATTGTTTCAGACCATCTCAGGAGGTGCTCTAAGTTTAGTTCGCTTGATTTCCACGGAGCAGTTCGCGTTTACACGCATTGTGAATGCAACATTGCTTAATTCCAAACATCTGTGGCTGAATACATAACCATACAAAGCAAATGACATGCAGCGACATTAATGAATTGTCATGTGTGTCATCATAATTCACTACAGCTTCAGAAGTGGTGTTTTATGTACCTTTATTAATAACCAAAGGAGCTGGTAAAAAAACATCAAAGTGGCTGGTGAAATTGGGCATTTACAGCCACTGTGGCTGGTGGGCAAAAAATCTTTTTACCCCAGTGTTAGCTATTAAAACAGCATCTTTCTATTTCCCTGTGCTCCACCACTGAACTACCAGCATCACTAAAGAAATTATATTTTACCCAAGTTATAAGATTGCAGTCTGAATTTAATGTGGTGACATAAAGTGTGCACCGTGAAATAACACCAGAACAGTGCGCCTTTCTATTGCGTTGTGTGCGCTGGCTGTACTCAACAACAAACACGGTGACTGGTTTAGTCCGATTCATGAATAAATGACTCTTATGAGCCGGTACTTTTAAAACAGTGATTCACCAGCTCACGAGTTCTCGTTTTGAACAGTTTGACGAATCCTTCAGTGAATGAACTTACTGAGGGACTGAATATGTGATTTTCTGCAAGTCGCTCTCAGTCATGTCAAAATGTTGATAAAATATGATAACATTTTGTTAAAGATAATGAACAATTTTAAAAGTTATTTAAACAAAGAATATATATATATATATAGTCAGCGGATGCTGAGGCGCATAGTGCGCAGAGGTCGCCAACTTTCTGCAGAGTCAATTGCTACAGACCTCCAAAGTTCATGTGGCCTTCAGATTAGCTCAAGAACAGTGTGTAGAGAGCTTCATGGAATGGGTTTCCATGGCCGAGCAGCTGCATCCAAGCCATACATCACCAAGTGCAATGCAAAGCGTCGGATGCAGTGGTGTAAAGCACGCCGCCACTGGACTCTAGAGCAGTGGAGACGCGTTCTCTGAAGTGACGAATCACGCTTCTCCATCTGGCGATCTGATGGACGAGTCTGGGTTTGGCGGTTGCCAGGAGAACGGTACTTGTCTGACTGCATTGTGCCAACTGTGAAGTTTGGTGGAGGGGGGATTATGGTGTGGGGTTGTTTTTCAGGAGCTGGGCTTGGCCCCTTAGTTCCAGTGAAAGGAACTCTGAATGCTTCAGCATACCAAGAGATTTTGGACAATTCCATGCTCCCAACTTTGTGGGAACAGTTTGGGGATGGCCCCTTCCTGTTCCAACACTGACTGCGCACCAGTGAACAAAGCAAGGTCCATAAAGACAAGGATGAGTGAGTTTGGTGTGGAAGAACTTGACTGGCCTGCACAGAGTTCTGACCTCAACCCGATAGAGCACCTTTGGGATGAATTAGAGCGAAGACTGCGAGCCAGGCCTTCTCGTCCAACATCAGTGTCTGACCTCACAAATGCGCTTCTGGAAGAATGGTCAAAAATTCCCATAAACACACTCCTAAACCTTGTGGAAAGCCTTCCCAGAAGAGTTGAAGCTGTTATAGCTGCAAAGGGTGGGCCGACGTCATATTAAACCCTATGGATTAAGAATGGGATGTCACTTAAGTTCATATGCGTCTAAAGGCAGATGAGCGAATACTTTTGGCAATATAGTGTATATATGGGTCCAATCAGGCATGCGACCCAAAATGAGTTTGATACCCCTGACTTAAAGGAATATTCACGGTTATATATTGTACAAATTAAACAAATAGTTCACCTGCAAACGAAAATTCTGTCTTTATTTACTAGTTTCTTCAGTGGAATAAAAATAAAAATATTGAATGTGGGCTGGAGCTATCGAGCTCCAAAAATGGCACAAAAAATACCCTAAAAGTAGTACATACATCTTGTGCGTTACATTCCAAGTCTTCAGAAGTTGTACGATAGCTTTGTGTGAGGAATGCATACATCTTAGAATTATCTTTTGAGTTATATTATTTATTATTTTCTCCCCTTTTCTCCCCAATTTGGAATGCCCAATTCCCAGTGCGCTCTAAGTCCTCGTGGTGGCGTAGTGACTCGCCTCAATCCGGGTGGTGGAGGACGAATCTCAGTTGCCTCCACGTCTGAGATCGTCAACCCGCGCATCTTATCACGTGGCTTGTTGAGCGTGTTACCGCGGAGACGTAGCGCGTGTGGAGGCTTAATGCTATTCTCCGCGGCATCCATGCACAACTCACCACGTGCCCCACCGAGAGCGAGAACCACATTATAGCGACCATGAGGAGGTTACCCCAGGGGTGGTAGTCAGCATCAATACTTGCTGAGCTACCCAGGCCCCCCTACTATGGTATTTTTAGTAAAACTATAATAATCACAAAATTAAAATTTTTATTACCATTGTTTTCATTTTCCTGTGGTTACTGTAGTAAAATGTCCTCTAAGGGGCTCCGTAGAAATCTCATTCACACCTGCATTTAATGTTTAAATGTTATGGTTTTACTTTCAAAAACTTATGAGAGTAGCATATTTTCAGCATAAGAAATGCTTCCATCCTAAGTATATTTACTGTAAACACTCTAAATATTCCTTTGAACTTTTGCTTTGGGGAAGATATTCTAGATTTACATTTTAAATTGAAAATGTTGTCTCTCTGGTGGTGTTAGGACATGCTTGCTCTTCAGATCATCGGTCTGTTCAAGAACATCTTTCAACTCGTGGGTCTGGATCTGTTTGTGTTTCCATACAGAGTTGTGGCCACGGCTCCTGGAGTGAGTGCACCTCGATTTTACCTTGATTCACATTGGTGCTCGCCTTTTAATGTGCCGCTTACATGCATTTCCTGTTTGATTCTCACAGTGTGGCGTGATTGAATGCATCCCGGACTGTAAGTCACGTGACCAGCTCGGCAGGCAGACAGATTTCGGCATGTACGACTACTTCAGGAACCAGTACGGAGACGAGTCCACTCTGGCCTTCCAGAAGGTGATGAACATTTCAAAACCAATCCTGCTGACTGCACCGTGGCTTTAGTGAACTTAATAGATTAACTTCCTGCATGTCGATGCATCTTTTGTAATTTCTCTCTTCCTCTCTCTTAAAGGCTCGATATAACTTCATTCGTAGTATGGCCGCATACAGCCTGCTGCTCTTCCTGTTACAAATCAAAGACAGACACAATGGAAACATCATGCTGGACAGCAAAGGACACCTCATACATATCGGTCAGTTGTGCTGGCTTCATGACTATTTTCAATGCTCTTTCTGTCTCTTACAGTTAAACACTGTTTTTGCTTCTGCACCTTTAAAAGCCGCTCCACACCTCAAATATTTATTTTCGATCATTTGTTTTTTTTACTGGTGAAATAAATAAATGATTATCAAAACTACAGTTTAAAAAAAATCACCTGAGAAATGTGGTGGCGTCGTAATATTATTTTTACACAGAGATAGAAAGGTCTATTACTAAGATCAGTTGACTTCAGCACACCTTGTTGCATTATATGCCAATGGCAGAATAATAATAATAATAAGAAGAAGAAGAAGAAGAAAATCAATACAAATACCATAGAGTTTCAGCATATTTTGTGTTTGGACCCCTAATGATGCATTCCAAAGCTTTGCAGATATTTATTTATGAAATCGAAAAACTAGGGGGCCTGGGTAGCTCAGTGGTAAAGACAATGGCTACCACCCCTGGAGTTTGCAAGTTCAGATCCCAGGGCCTGCTGAGTGACTCCAGCCAGGTCTCCTAAGCAACCAAATTGGCCCGGTTGCTAGGGAGGGTAGAGTCACACTGGGTAACCTCATCGTGGTCGCTATAATGTGGTTCGTTCTCAGTGGGGTGCGTGGTGAGTTGAGCGTGGATGCCGCGGTGGATGGCGTGAAGCCTCCACACGTGCTATGTGTCCGTGGCAACACGCTCAACAAGCCACATGATAAGATGCGAGGGTTGATGGTCTCAGACGCGGAGGCAACTGAGATTCGTCCTCCGCCACCCGGAGTGAGGCACTACGCCACCACGAGGACTTAGAGCGCATTGGGAATTGGGCATTCCAAATTGGGAAAATTTAAATACAAAAACTAGATATATTGCACTAACTGAAGAGCCACATGTGTGGCTTATTATTAATAATAGTGTATTTTTGGACACTATTATTGGACACATGAAAATTGAGATTGTGACATTTTTGTTTACATGTGAATAAATAAAGGTGCATTTCTAGTTTCAACATTATTTGTACTTTAGACCTTTGTCTTGTTGGACGAGAAAAACTAGCTTCATACCTTGTGACCCACATCTGGTTTTCGACTATTAAAAAATGGGTAAAATCTAACAATTTACAAGTAGAGCCACATTGAGAGTCCCATATCTCTGGGATTTAACCATATAGGGCCTTACAAATGAAGATAGAAGAAGAACAGTTTGTTCTGAAGCAGAATCTAAAAGGATATTAAGATATCTATTATACTTCTGGAGTTATAGGCACTCAAAGTTTGGAAGAACAACACAAAAAGGTGTTGGACTTACACTATTGGTATATAATGAAACAAGGGCTGCTGAAGTCAGCTGATTTTAGTAATAGATAGAAACTACCTATCTCTGTGTAAAAATAAAATAGATACTTCCACCTTTCTAACGTTTTTTTGTTTACCTGTAGTTTTGCTTCAAAATCATTTTGACCCCCCTCTACAAAATAACTGATTACTCCGTAAATATTGATCCATGACATTTAATATTTTGGCTTTCATCATCATTTCTGTTTACCTTTCCTCAGAAAAAATATTAACAAAATCAGATTTTGTTTTTTGATTTGACATGGAATGACCCATATGGGATTTTTTTGGGGGGGATTTTTTTTTTTTTTGCCGTTTAGTTTCAATAAGTGAGCTGTAAAGGGAGTGTTGTTTACATTAAAATATGTCAGTACATCTGTATTGATACAGATTTCCCGATTTGATCCTGATTCACAAGCTTTTGATTCATATGGCTATATTTCAGTAATAATGTCCACTTTGCTTACATAGGAAAGAAATGTTCTCCTAGGTAATGCTGTTAATAATTCAGGGAACCTTCTATCTAGGTTCGTTACGAAAATATTAATTTGACATTCTATTTTATTAGCTTTTCATCATTTTGGTCACATTTTAGCTCTTAAAAATAAACAAATCCATGTATTCCATCAATGAATATTTAGTATTTAAATTGATTTGTTGAATGCATGCAACAATCCGGTACTGTCCCTTTAAGAAAACCATCTGTTCTGTAAAAAATGTCTGTAAATGAGTGCATATTAACGATTGTTTTGTTGTTTTTGATCAAAAATTGACTGTAAAGAACAGAAAGGTTATTAAAAGAGACATTATTCAATAACAAATGGATTGCGTGGATCTCGTCTTTGGACACACACGGAACGAGTCAATCCAAACTTTTACTCTCAACACTGTGCTGAACTTCTTCCCCTCTATATTACACAGTTACTGGTGAGTGAAATCTGAACATTTATTAGCCAGTGGCTAATCATAGACATTTTAGCAGATAGCATAGCATGAAATTTCATTGCAAATGCGAGTGATTTCCTCTCATTGTATTAGAGAGGTTGCGCATAGTGTAAAAGATAAATAAAATCGACATCGAGGTCATTCAAATAAAGATTGTAATGCATTGGAAAATCTATATTTTTATATTTCAAAAGTGCAATGGTAAAAAAGAATCCTGTTTTCCTTGATATGTCCCCATTTAGTTTATTATTTTTTGCAAAGAGAAACTAATTTGATGAAACCTCGACCAATCTAATTACAGCCAGTTCCTGCCAAGAGATGAGTTTCATGTTTTATATATTCTTGTGTCTCATAGACTTCGGCTTCATGTTTGAGAGTTCTCCGGGTGGAAATCTGGGCTGGGAGCCTGATATCAAACTGACTGATGAGATGGTGATGATCATGGGTGGAAAGATGGAGGCCACGCCCTTTAAATGGTTCATGGAGATGTGTGTGCGTGGGTACCTGGCCGTAAGGTGAGATCTTAGAGAGGCTCTTCAATCTTTCAGCATCCTGAGAGATGACAGATTAGGTGAGACGTGTTGGCACACAAATCTGTGTGCAAAGGCTTTGGGAGAGTTTTGGCTGCCCTCTGTGGGCGACTCCAGTCGCCTGCAAACCACAGAATATTTTACGATTGCACCTAATGAAATGGGGTTTGTTTTCTACCCTTTCTACAGGTATCTGTTTTTGTCTTGAAATGTGATTTTAACTTTGAACATTAGTGGCTTTCATTAGTGAATGACTAAAAACCCTCTCTTCCGTATCCCAGGCCGTACATGGATGCTGTCGTGTCATTGGTCACCTTGATGCTGGACACCGGTCTGCCCTGCTTCAGAGGACAAACCATCAAACTCCTCAAGTATGTTACTGACTATTTTATGATTATATAATACTCTAATGTACCGTTTCTTCTTTTGAAATGTTGATAGCTGTTGATGACTGTTCATTGTGTTTTGCAGACAAAGGTTTAATCCCAACATGAGCGAGAAAGAAGCTGCTGCCTTCATGATCAAAGTCATAGAGCGCTGCTTTCTCAGTAGCAGGTACAAAACATCACTTTTGTCAATTAATATTTCAAGAAAACATGAAATCAAAATGGACTCTCTTTGATCGTGCATGCTATTCTATAGAAAAAGACTGATTTGTCAAAATGGAATAATGTTGAAACAACGTTTCTTGTCTGCTGATGTAGCCAAGGCTGTGTGGGCAGAGAAACAATATTAACTCTTCTTATTGAGTATCTGTGTCTTATTTTCCTGTGAAAATATCTATGCATCCTTAAGCTCCTGAGACCCTCGTTTGACAGCTGTGTGCATTTTGGATTTGTAACTAGTAGCACCTAATAAGCAAGCAAAAAATATTTTTCCTAAAAATGTATGTCCACATATGAGGACACCAGGACTAAGTTGTGACATTTTAAATAATACCAAGCTATAGAAAGAGTGATAGCTGATTTTCTATAAAGCTGAATAAATAACTCAGATTAAAAGTAATGTCCAGCATCATCAAATCTCTGCCAACCATGTTAAAATAATCTGAATCTATGTACTGACTATCATCGTCCCATGTCTGTCAAACATGTTGAGTGATTCAAACATCATCTGCAGCCTGAAACTGAACTTTTGATCTGATTTTAGGAGTGAATGCACTTAACTGCATAGAGAGATATAGGATGCTCCCTTGCTCCCTATTTAGTGAATGACTTAACCTCCAGTGTGCTGTCTGTCTGCACTGGTCTCAGATCAGTTAGAAATGCACCTTATTTTCATCCTAACTCCATATAAAGCCTCTGAAAGCAACATTTTTCAGCTTTTGCATGAATACATTTATTCTCAATATGCACAGTAAATATATAGGAATGCATTTACTAATGTTAATGAATAGAACCGTATTATACAGTGAGAACAAAATAAAATATAATAATTTTTCAACTTTTGAGGGAATCAGGTCTCTTTATCCACATATGTGGACATCATGTTTATCAGCGCGCTGAAGCGCGAAAAATTAATGAAATTTTTAAAGCGGCATATCAAACGAAACTAGAGATGCTACTCTTTACAACCAAACAGGTTTCAATCAAAAAACTTAAAGAGGTTTCTTACCAGAGGCACTTTTGTTGGCACTTCACCCATACGAGTGCTTCACGGAAATCAACGACATGCTGTTGTGTCATGTGACTCGGTGCGGCAGAAGTTTAGCCCTTAAATGACAGTGTGAACAGTATTCAGTCAGTTTAAATTAATTTATGCGTTGTGTATAGCGAAGCCAAAATACAACATCCACACATGTGGACGCGGGGTCACACGAGGTTAAAACAAGAAAAAACTACCTGAGATCAGAATGGCATTAGATATTGAGTGTTGTTTTCAGAGAAATCTAGCTAAATTTGGTGTGGTTTATACTTAAAACAAGAAAAGACTATTTACCAATGGGGTAAGAAAAATAAACTAGTTTTCTCTTTGAATCACATTTTTTTTCTTACCCCATTGGCACATCCTGTTAGAAGCATAAATATTACAAACTTTTATTTGGCTTCAAGTACAGTCTAATCAAATCCAATGGATAAAAATCTAGTCCCGCCCATATTATTTCCTGTTGAATATTCGGTTTCACACGTTACAGATTACACATTCACTTTTTCATGTTATCTTTAACTTACACTGCTGTCAAATTTCTGCACTTTTTAATGGTAAAAATTCACTGAATAATCAGTCCCACCAGAATTTCACGGCACTTTTTCCAGATTTTTGCGACCCAAAATGACTTTTCCCCAATTTTACGATGCAATTTGCAGCATTTTTTGTGGTTGTTTTGCAGTGAAAACTCACAAATCATCATTATATACATTTGTAATTGTGTTAATTACATTGTAAATGCAATTACATGTAATATTTTAGTGCACAATAACTGAATATGCAGTTAGCAAGAAAGAATTACACACAAAAATAGGAGACCATACATTTAGGTGAAACCTGTGGGTATTGGAAGACCCTTAATTATTTCTGTTTTAAAATCTTCTGCCTCAGACAATGAAAGAAAACATAGTTTCTTAGACTAAATTTAAAATAGACGTGCAATAAACCTGTAAACTAAAAACATCAATGAGGATTCATTAGGCCTGATGCAATTATTACATTGTCTGAAATCTGATATATGGCCATATACAAACAAATATAATTAGAGTTCTTATATTTGAGCATTTATGTACAAATTTAAATTCCACAAGTGCTTCAAACAAATATGTTACATATATGAAAATGGCCATTTTTGTCATATTTTGAAATGTACTGTTTGTATAAGTGACCTTTTTATATCAGTAAAAAAACATTTATTTTCAGCATATAAATGTTCAGCATAAATTGCCATTTTCAGATTTGTAGCTACTGAATTAAGCACTGCAAATTCTAATCATGTTACTACACAACTAATGGGGAATTTAAGTGAATGTTCTGTGTATAAACGCAGGTTTTGTGTCTCATTCACAGCACTCGGGATGAAGATTAAACACTTGAATTTGGTTGAATTTAAATCCTGGAGGGATTAAATAATAATTGTTTATTAGTAGTAGTAATAATTTCCTTATTTGTGACATGTTGGACATTGATGTTCATTTCAGTGTTAATGTGACTTCCTCTGTTCTGTGTTTCTCCAAAACAGGAGCAAAACCTACGACATGCTGCAGTATTACCAAAACCAGATCCCGTACTGATACCGGACTTGCACATCCTCCTGCTATCCGTCTTCTCTCTCTCTCTGCCATTATCAGTCAATTAGGATCCATAAGGATGAGCACTTTATAGATTTGAATTATTCATCCGCCCTGATCGTCTCGTCCAGGTGTGTCACATCCTGTCCGGCTGCTTCCGGGCATCACTGTATTCAAACGCTGCATGTATGTTCTCGGATCTCCCTTTAAGGCATTTGCCATGACGGTTCGTGTTTGCGTGAATTTTGACATTCCGTTCCATACGTTTGGATACATCCTGTAACTCTACTTGAATCTTTACGACTGGGTTTAGTTTGCATCACCCAGGAAGCCATTTCCAAGAAGATGGCACTGATTGCACTGTAGATTACGTGCCGTCGGCAAATGATCTGTGTTATGCAATACATTCATGTTTGTACATTGCCTGTAGTGTTTGACACTGAAAGAGTGAATCTCACAAAACCTATGAAGAACATGTGATATCTGGGTCATGCTTTACATACTTACATGCTTTATTTTTAGCTTAAAGAGAAAAAAGCCTATTTAAGGAATGTTAATATTTTATGCATTAGTAAAACACTTTTACCTCAAATTTGTATTACTGTCATGCAAAAAAAAAAAAAAAAAAAGATACATGTTCACTTTTAAAGTATTTATACATTATGATGTGTGTCTTTAATGCTGGCTTTAATAAAAAATTAAAAAAAAGTAAATTAAATTATGATATGATATGAAGCACTATGGTAATGAGAATTTGGGAGAAAAATGTGTTGAGCTAATTGTCATGAAAGTAACATCACAATGCAAAAAAATATTAATGGTTTTAAAATAGGCTTAATTTTCTTTATGGAAAATATAATTTCAGATTTTTTTTTTTCTCTTGATTTTTGAGTGATATGTGACCTTAACATGTTTTTGTGAGATTTAGCCATACTTTCTATGTGTTTATGACTGACAGGGATCTTCAGCCGAAAACTAAAAATGTAGTTTTACTGACTTAACAGATAGCTGGTGATGTTTAATCATTATATGTGTCATTTGAACATTCTGCATGTGTTTTTAAAAGCTTGTTTGGCTTTAAGAAAGATGTAATTTCATAGTGGTTGAAATGGGGAAATGCGAGTATTACGGTTATTGCATAGGTTTCATTTTGTCGATGGGGTTTACTACAATAGATTTGCCGTATAGTTGCAATTCCTTTTTTAATAATTTTTTAGAAGTCAATGGAAGAATCGTGCAAAAAAATGTCCAGGTCATATTTCATGCTAAAAGCAAAAGGGAAATATAAATAAATATATATGTACTTAAATATATTGAGAAAGTGAAACCTACTTTTAGAACCATTTAAGATTTTTTTGCATTGTGACATTATTTTCATGACAATTAAGCACAAGTTCCCCTAAAATTCTCAATGTAGGTGCAAAAAAAAAAGTACTGTAATTTAATATTGAGGATAAGTACTATATATATATATATATATTATATATAATATAATATATATATATATATATATATATATATAATATAATATATTATATATATATATATATATAAATAATATACATATATATATATATAAATAATATACATATATATATAAATTATATATATATATATATATATATATATAAATAATATATATATAATATATATATATAAATAATATATATATATATATAAATAATATATATATATAATATATATATATAAATAATATATATATATAATATATATATATATATATATATATATATATATATATAAATAATATATATATATATATATATATATATATATATATATATATATATATATATATATATATATATATATATATATATATATTTTTTTTTTTTTTTTTTTTTTTTTTTTTTTTGCATCACAGTAACAATACTGTGCAGTAAATGTGTTTATTTTCATCAAAGTAATGCTATAAATCATTCTTTGTCTTTATGCAAAATATATATATTTCTTTTGATTTTGGGGTGTTTTATGACCCGGAGATTTCTAGACAGTTGAGATGATTCATGAGATTAACTCTCTGAATATGAATATGGTAAAAGATTAGATTTAAAGACATTTCTACACATTAGATACACAAACTTTAGTCTTAAGAACAATTTTCATTTAATGTTATGCAGAGATAAGATAATTTTAGCTGTATAAGGACAATAGAATATAGAAGCTATGCTCATTTCATCTGTGTATATATATATGTATGAGCGTCTTATATTTGTGACTATAAGAAATATTGGGTCTTGGAGTTTATTTCTTTGTGTTGTCTGTTTAATTAGATTATTTTAATTGATTATCCCCATCATTGACAATCAAGTTGCTTGTTAAATTGTTTTGTGTGAAACTTGACATTATACTGTACCCAAGGGCGTAGATTTGGTTTGAACATTGGGGGAGGGGGGATCTACGCCCCTGGCTGTACCATTGACAATTCACTCATGGAACATGTTCATGTTTGTCCGTGGAAAGTATGAAAACACAAGTATGAGAAAAGCTTCAAGTGTTGAGAATGTTTCTGAACTTAAACATGGAAGCAGTTACCAATGATAAATATGCAGTTTGTCCACATTTGCACTTTTAACATTTCATTGATGTTGTTAATGTAATCAAATATATTTGTGAAGAGAAATGGAAGACCTAAAATGATCTATTAAAATATGAACACTTGGACTAAAATGTGTTCTTTGCTGAGCACGCCACAATTTTGAAACTGCTGTTGTAGTAATCTACAATAATTGTGCTCCATTATTCACTGTAGTCGTACGGAGAATCCGATCCGTCCCTTCCGTGTGCTGTACACCTTGAGAGGACGGTTTAGATACTATGACTTCTGCCTCTATTAATATTTAATTGTTTGATGTAGCCAGCCTCAGAATTGCTGAGCGAATCTTAAAGAGGGAGGTCACAGTGTCATCTCAAAAATGGATCTACTACATTTAACACATACAAATTCCTAATATAATAGATCGCTGCAGCACAACGTTTAAAGTCATTGTAAAATAGCTGATATTTCACACTTATTGTGAACAAATATTCATTGATTTCTATATTTTAATATGCCAAGTTGCTACAAACCATTGAAACAGACTACAGTTGATGGCTAATGAACTGTATTTCTTTGCAGAAGAATTGTTTATTAGAAGTGTTTGTGAAGGCAAGAATCACTATTGCTTTTGCTCATCCTTTGGGTAAAGGATTTGGACAAAACGTAAAATTATTAAACTTTGGCACGTTATTAAAATTAAAGGTGCATTCAGTAATTTTTGTTCATGTGCTGGTCAATATAGCAGGACTTACAACACCTAAGGGCATGGATCAGTGTTAATCTCGTCGACACAATTACTGATGTTTGTTGACAGAGTTTTTGTTTTTGTCAACAATAATGAAGACGAGATGAAGACGACGCATCATGGCGATATTCAAAAGATTTTATTTAGAACATACTGTTGACAAAAATATGACGAGATCTAGAAATCTAGGAAGAATTTATTCAAATAATCTACTAGTATTTTGGGGATTTTACTGATTGAGCTGAAAGAGCTGAACACTTGTTAATGAGCTCACTCAAATGCATCCTTTGAGATGAATCGGCTATATCCACAACATAAACATAATATCATAACATGCAAAAAAACGTGCATTGTGAATACACAATTCCCGTAAATATATGCTACACATGTAATACAATATCCTAACTGTCAAAAACAGCCAGATCTCATGAACATTATGTGACTGTGGCAATATTTTTGCAAAATGAAATTATTACGCGTTTCGCTGCAGTTTCCCAGAAAAATGTCCAGTGGGGGGCGCCAAAACCGAGTGAAATGGTGTCAAAATCAGACGAAGTTTTTAAGGTGAATATCAGATGCCGGTTGTAATGTGTAAAACGTACCTCCCTAAAATAAAACTTTAACCTAAACCTAACCGATATTGTCCAAAAACAAAATGAGAAATGAAAAGCTCATTTTCTGAAGCAATCACGTCTTTTTGTGTCGCTTCTATCACACTCTCGTCTCACGTGTCAGCTATCACTTTAACTATTCACAGTCAACCACAATTAATTTAATCCATGAGTGAAAGTGTCCAAAAACAGGGCCCCAACTGAGATTAAGCAAGTAGTATTTGGCTGGTCATCCAAACATGGCCGCCCCCATGAGGGGACCCTCCTAATGTAGAATAAAACTGCTTTTATAAGGTTCCTGATATTACTGGAGTCTTTATCTCATGGGAGTGCTCGTGTTGTTATACGCGTTTCAAAATTACAATGAATTTCTTTTGGTGTAAATCTTTTTTTGAGGAAAAAAGGTATTGAATGCACCTTTAAATGTAGTGCTATTAAACATATTGCTGTTGCCAGACTTACATAGCAATGAGCCAAGCAAGGCAGGGCATTACCTTGATTTTACCACCGTAAAGAAGATTTTAGAAACTCCACCTCACATAGGTACCTAACAACACTCTTTAACCGTGGTAATTGGAGCACAAAACATGCTTCGAGAACCCTCACTGTCTTCAGGAATTCCACTTTCACATCCATACATTAGTCGAAATACCAGATTGCCATGGCAACGGTTCCCTCAGCACTCAGGGATGGGGGAGGTGGGCACTTAGAGGTAGGCCGTGGGCTGCAATATATAAAAAAGGTGTTGCCACTGATTTCTGCCGTCTCCTGAAACATGCCCATTTATTCACGACAGGGCCATTTTCAGCGAGCGCAAGTCAACCCCACCTGACTGTGATATGACTGGAGGCTGTTTGGGTGGGAGCAGGTTTTTGCTATTGCATAAAAAATTTGAATTTGTTGTATTGATTTGTGGAGACCAGAGATAATTCGCCAACAGACTTTCAAGCATCTGCAGTTGATGAGCAGGCTGTTAGTGTTGCTTCAATTGCATGACCTCTTATTGTGATATTGAACTACAGCACATGATGGAGCATTACATGAGAGGGAGCGATATGATTGGATTGCACTGGAAAAGAGCACGGTGCATGTGTTAGGTGACCATTAGTATTGCTACCCTCATTTGTTAATGAGTTTAGAGATTATAAGCTTTAACATGTAGTTCGTCACCATGACTATGTAGCAAGCACTAACGTGCACAGAACGGGGCAGCAAGGGTGCAAGAAAAAGGGGAGAATTTATATTAAATTAATATAGTTAAAACAAAATTAAAATCTCATCATAATCTCACAATAACAGTAATAATGTGTTATGACATTTCTTTGTTAATCGCGGGCGTATTAAAGAAAATTAAGCTGAGGTGTTTTTAAAAGCACGCGCTAGAGCAGATTGGGGCGGATACCAATCGCAAGTGATCCTACATATGCCCTATACTCACTCCGAACTGCAGAGCCCTTGAAGTGGGTACTCTGAAGGAAACATGGCATCACTGTATGAATGTACCCTTCGCTAACAGTCTTGTGGAATGGCCCTCCGAGAAAAGATTCATTTTCTCACTTTCGTTTTGAACGAGCTTTCGAGTGGCATTCCCTCCCGCAGGAGAGCCCTTCAAGAAATCAAAAAATTCAGTTGTTTTTTAATTTCCTTTTCTCCCCAATTTTGGAATGCCCAATTCCCAGTACTTACTAGGTCCTCGTGGTGGCGCGATTACTCACCTCAATCCAGGTGGAGGAGGACAAGTCTCAGCTGCCTCCGCTTCTGAGACCGTCAGTCCATGCATCTAATCATGTGACTCGTTGTGTATGACACAGCGGAGACTCACAGCATGTGGAGGCTCATGCTACTCTCCGCGATCCACACACAACTTACCACACGCCCCATTGAGAGTGAGAACCACGACCACAAGGAGGTTACCCCATGTGACTCTACCCTCCCTAGCAACCGGGCCAATTTGGTTGCTTAGGAGACCTGGCTAGAGTCACTCAGCAGGCCCTGGATTAGAACTCGCAACTCCAGGGGTGGTAGTCAGTGTCAATACTCGCTGAGATACCCAGGACCCAACATTGACTTCTGTCTTTAACATTTGTTTAAATGCTTGGTCCTGTAGAAGAGATGCATTAAAGCGCTATCTATATGATTTTCTTTTCTCCATTTTCTTTACTCTAGTCAGTGGCAGATGGAATAAGTGACTTAGATATAAAAAATATAAAAAATCTATTCTAGAGTAAATCTGATGAACTGATGAAAAAAATCAGTGTACTCGCTCCCAGATGGATTCAGAAGTCTCCAAATCTTTGCATCACTATGATCAAGGACCGGATCCATTAAAAGATTGAAGTCTCCACCCAAAACCATATCATGAAGGATCCCAGCTGCTTGTAACTTTCCCTCAAGATCTATTAAAAAGTTCTGATCATCAGCGTTGGGTGCATAAATATTAGCCAAAATAAAATTTTGCCCCTGTATTTCAGCCAAAACAATAATAACTCTTCCTAAATTATCTTTGATCTGTTTGAGACATTTAAATTGTAAATGCTTACTTATCAATGTGATGACTCCCCTGCTCTTACTAAAACCAGCACTACAAAACACATGCCCACCCCATGTCAAGTTTTTCAGCTTCCTGTGGAGAAAGGTGCGTTTCTTGAAGGAACACTATATAAAAAAAAATTACGCTTAAGAAAAGGTACCACCTTCCATCTTCTTATAGGGTGCCCCAGACCATTAACATTCCACATGGAGAGAAACATTTTACCTATATTAAAGTGTGACATATTGACATGCAAAAAAAATTGTGCACCCAAGGCTAAATTATACAGACCACTATCCAATATTGATGTAACCATAAAATCCTTAATAACCCACAGAACAGAAAGAAAGTGCATCCTCGCACTTAACAGTCCCAACTGGTGTCCATCAATTGGGAATCCGATGGTCCATGCACGCTCATGAGATTTTCTGCGACTCTATTGTTACCAGATTGCTCAAGTCCGGTGATTTTTACACACACACATATACATATATTTTCCTTTACATAATCCGTGCCATTAAACTGTATATAAATGTGTTCAATAAAATAAAAAATAAAATAGGCCCCAGTAAAAAACAACATCGAACCCACAAAGTGAACCAATGAGCTCAACAGCAAGTCAACAAAGGGATAAAAAATTAAAAAATAAAATAAAAAAAAGAGTCAGGCAGGAGCCAGTGACCAGACAGGCTGCATCAGTAAAATGCACAATGTGTAGTCTGTATTGTTAATCGAGTGCAGGCAAAATTACCCTCTCACACCATTGATTTAATGAAGGCCATAGCTTGTGGTGGGCATGTAAAAGTCTTGCGTCCATCCTTGGCATCAATTCTCAGCTTAGCAGGATAAAGCAATGTGAAGCTTACCTTCTGTTGCTGCAGTAATTTTTCACACTCTTTGAACCCGTCCCGCTTCGCTTGAGTCGATCTAGCAAAGTCTGGAAAAACCATGATGTTGTGGTCCTCCCAGCACAACTTGCCTTTATTCCTCGCTGCTCGTAGAACAAAGTCTCTGTCAGCCGACCGCAAGAATCTTGCCAGACTCTCTGTCACCCGCCCCAGGAAGCTGACCGAAAACTCTGCGGGCGCGCTCAATTTCGAGCTGACAGTCTGCTGTGTCGATCAAATTCGGAATGAGCCCCTCCAAAAATCTTCCTTTCCCTCGGGCATACCAACGAAACGAACATTATTACGTCTGCTCTGATTTTCCATATCCTCTAGTTTTTTTCCCACACTCGCTGCACATCAGCCTTGGTAGCAGGTGGGTTAGCCTGTAGCTGTCTTTTGGCTGATTCCAGTAACTTGACCCGTTTTTCAACATTGTCCATTCTTGTGATCAGGGTGAAATGTTTTGAATATTTTATGTCTTTTATTTTCGTCTCTTTTTGTTTTATATTGCTTTATATTTGTTTTGTGTGCTTTGCTGTGCTGTCCTGTCCTCTCTTCCCAAGTGCTGCTCTCATTAAGGTATGTTGCCCATTTGATTAGAGAACTTTGGTCATTGAAGAGATTTTAGTTATACATTTTTTTGTTTGTTTGTTCTCAGCTGACCTAGTTCATTTAGGCCTGTTGGTCCTGTCTAATCCAGGCTATCTGTCCAAAACGTGTGGCCTGCTTTTCAGACTCTGGGTAGTTTGAGAGGCACCTGGTAACCTGCTGTAGTCACCTGAGCTGTACGCAATGCCTCAAGCTGCTGTCTTGTCTTTATTTGTTTGTGTTATGGCTTTTCCTGATTCTTGTTTATTTTATTTTGTGGTTCCTGTCTTTACCCCACACTGCTTTTGAACTTAAATCAAATAAAAGTTGATTCTTTATTGAAAACCGGTTTTTTGCCTTCATTTTGTTGAGTACCACAAACCTGTGTGTCTTGTTAAAAAGGGTTAATTGATAACACTCCCTGGGTGTAATATCCAGGGTGGCGTAATCAGCTAATTCCAAGAGATCAACGGTGTGTGAAATCATCCCGCCACACATGCATAATAAAATGTCGTAAACAGAATTGGCAAATGAGAAAACTCTTAACCTGTCTGCAGCCGTAATCCTGTTTGCTCCCTGTAGCCTGATTGCATAAACTAATTTCCGTCATCACACTGTGACGTAACATTACCTGAGTGTGAAAACTCTTGTAGTTCTTATAGTTGTCTTGAACATCATCTAAGGCTGTCTGACTCTGCAGGTTATGTAAAATCACACAAGCTTTAAAAATAGAGTGAGCAGGTTTTTTAAAGCCTCAACGGTAAATACGGTGGCAACTCCCACGATATTGCACTTCCCCAAACTTTGAACACAAGCAAATGGCTTTAGCAAAAATGTAATGCACTATAAATACATATTTTTAATATTTACACATTTAAATTTTATTATGAAATAATAATACAATTTTTACTTATTATTAATTTAATTTGATGGAATTTTGTGGCTAGAATTTTTTTAATTGTTGAGTGCAACAACAAACATTTTGTTTCTGTAGATTTTAATATTAACACTACCGGTCAAAAGTTTGGACATGTTTGACAATTTATGTTTCTCATGTTCTTAAAAACCCTTTAATCTATGCTTAAATGCTCAAAATTCATTTTGTACATAAATATAAAGTGTGCCTATATATTTTATTTTTTATTAGACAATTTACAGCTAAACAGTTAACAGCTCAAATATTGTATATCAAGCTCAAATATAAAGAGTTTTATTTTTATTTTTTACTTTTTTTGGTGACTATATAATTCACATCTATTTGTGTCATTTAATAGTTTTATGATTTTACTATTATTATAAAATGTAGAAAATCCTAGCTTAATAATAAAGAATGATTAGGTGTGTCCAAACTTTTGACAAATAATGTACACTGAGCATACTTCATCTTAAATCAATGAGTCTAACAGCAGACACCGTGACATATTTTGTATGTGTGAATTGACAGGGCACCGTGCACTCAAAAAATAATGAAGTCGTTACCCTTACCTAATTGCATTTTTACAACCAATTTAATTTTGTTCATTCAGATTAAGTCAGTTTCATTGAGCCAACATAATTAAATTAGGCCAAATCAATGTACTTCAGTAATTTTAAATCAACTTCATTAGGTTTGTCACACTCAATTTAATAATGCTATATTTAGTTAATTTTCTTCTGTTGGTCCAACTTAATTTACTTATCAGTAGTATAGGCCAGGTGAGAAAGTGTAAGGACAGTGAAAACAAGCAGCACTCAAATCAAACATCACTTAATAGTGAAAGTCCATCCCCAACCAGAAGACAAAATTCATTAATTAATGAATAGGTTCATTAAGTAAACTTAACCTGCAAAATTATTTTTTTGAATGCATGTCACACCTCAAGGAGTCCAGATGGTCCTGGACAAACCAAGATGTCTGGTAACCCTATTTAGAAAGCCAAACATATCAAAGCCAAATTTGCATATCTCTTAAAATTTATCATTATTATTATTTAGAACATATAAGTCCAGCCCATTTATATTGTGCAATAATGCAATTTCATTTAGCAGTAAAGTAAACAAAAAATTCTTCTTGTGCAAAATAATAAAATCCAGGTCAGGGTGAGTAAAGGTGACAATGGTGGGTTAGGATCCGGCTCATCCCAGTATTACCATAGCATTATCAGCAGAAGCCGCTACAGACCTCACTGTATCCTCTTAGGCAAGTAAATGAGGACAGGGGGGTGGCAAGTGTGATTTTCATCGCATACCCTCTGCAACACAAACACACAGAGCTAACGCAACATGACAGTGATGAATGGGTCGAGAGCGGCGCCTGAATTTGGATGCGCTGATGCCAAGTGTGCGCCCTCTGTGAATCTGCATACATATGGCGGGGGCCCGGCCCATGTGACCCATTAATGTTAATCAAATGCATTCGACAGCTCTTGATTTTAAAAAATCTTACCTTGGGGCCAGACTTCCCTAGTGCAGGTACATTCAGTGCATTTTAAAACGCTGCCGCAATTGGAATGGATAGCATGTAAACACGGTTGTACGCGACTCGTTGTACGGCAGTTTTCTGGTGAAATGAACTCCAGAGGCGTTGAAACATCGACTTTTATTTTATTTTGCAAAAATGTTCGAACGATCCCTTTGAGTAGATAATTAAAATAAGCTAGTTTTACAGTTGTTATCCACATCAAAACTCAAAAATAGTTATGTTCTTACAGGTCACGGCACCAATTTTTGCAGTCCGCATCTTTCAAATCAACTGTACGTTTGAATTATCCAGACTAGCATCATTATAGCATAACGAATAATAACAAGAGAAAAAAAATTCACGTTAAACCTTTTTTCCTGACATCTTTTGTGGCCCTGGTCCCTTCAAGCCCAGGCAAAAGAGCCCATTATGTGTTGCCTAAAGCCTGTTTTGTATAGCACCTTGGCACAGTGTAAATAGAGTGTGTGTGGGGGGGTGGGAGGTCCAGTCTTTCTCTCTTTTTCACTCTCTCTCTCTGAGGGGCTGCTGTACTGTTCAGTGTGAAAGGATCAATATGCTAAACTCTAGCAGTGCCCACCACCTGTAGGGACATTTCTTTGCGCCCGTCGCACTGTCAGCCTGGCGGAGTGTGCCATTACATTCAGCCTAGTGAAAGAAAGAAAGAAAGAAAGAAGGAGAAGAATAGATTCAATTCTGCTGGACAGACTCGCATGTTCCCCGCCCCCTCCCTCTCTCTGTCCTGCATTAATCCAGGGTTCGAGGGGCAGCTGCTGTGGTCTTGAGGGAGACACCTGGTGCAACACTTTTTATGCAAACCAACGACAAAAAAGGGTGAAAAGCATTGAAACAGTGTTGTGCAAGCATTTTACGATACTGCATCCAAATAAATAAAGCTAGTTTGAATATATAATGTAAATAAAATGACAAAAAGGACAAATAAATGTAACCGTAAACTAGATTTTTATATTTTCTTAAAATATGAATGGTGCTTGCCAAACTCGTAGCCACGATGCTAGGGTGTTGTGGGTCGTTGCCAGGGCATTGTTATGTAATTACTAAGGCCTCGTCCACACTAAACCATTTAAATCAGTTTCCAAATGTCATCATTTTCAAAAATATGTGGTCATGGAGAGCATTTTTGAAATGTTCCATTTTTATTGGAGGAAAACACTTTTCCAGTGTGGACGACATGTGTAAACGTGGCGAAATCAAACATACACGCATTAGTGTGGATGTGGCCTAAGGTGTTCTGAATGTTAGCGTGTTGCTAAGGTGTTCTGGGTGGTTACTTGGTGGTTGATTACTGGCCCAACTGAAGAGAGTCCACCCCAATTCGGTCTTAATGCAAGTTGTAATAATTAATACAAGAAATTGTGAGATATTCATGAAAGACGTCATCATTATTACGAGTTGTCATGAGACTATGTTGGTCCATCCCCAAGTCTCGATGATATTCTAGTCTCTCAATATAGCTCCTTCAGTGCATGTCTATTGGCTTTTGGCACGATTATCAACAGTCAAGCATAATTCTTAAGTCTGATATCTTAGAAAAGTAATAATCACGCCTCTCCTCAACAAGCCACAAAATGTACGTATTTGAAGTGCTTAAGTTTGATACTTCAGAGTCAGGGTTAAGGATAGTAATAGTGATGCTTGCCTTAGAAAACACCACCTAAAACATTAAGAGCAAAATTTTAAAATACGAATTTGCATCATGCAGCAGATGCCCCAACCATGGGCATTAGACGCTGAATGGCCTTTCATGCATTTAAGTGTTTGCTGCAAGATCTACATGTGATTTTGCCTCCTCGCAGATGTGTCTATGGTTAATCTATACTTGGCAGACGGGGGAGAGCAAGGGGAGACGGCATCAACATACAACTCATTGTGCCTGAAACTGACCCCATTCAGGGTCATTTGGCATGTGACACCACTTGAGGCGTGGCTTAATAGCACCCGTAGAATCAACCACACAAGGACCATAAAAATGCCAACCCTCTTTTACCTCGGGGTAGGGAGGGGCACGCTGGCCTCTTGACATACACTGGCAAGCTTGGGGGGAACAAAAGGAGGGCCGTTCAAAATGGCCCAGAGAATGCGGAGCAGAGGGCCAGGCAGAGGGGAAAGAAAAGGGCTGGTGAAGGGGCCAGTGGCCACCTCTGATTGGTGAAGCTCAGAGAGGGGCTCCCAGATGGCAGACGAACCCCTTGTGCCACGACCGGTTAGAGCCCAGCTGGGGGGAGGGGACCAGGTTCCTTCTCACCCGCCCGTCATTAATCATCGGTGACCCCCGGGCTCTCCAACCCAACACGTCTTGCAGCGTTCAGTCTAAATGTGGAACTGGATGGTGGGCGTCGCAGAAAGCAAAATGCAATTGACAATGTAACTAGACTTAGTTAGATTTAACTAAGCATAATGTTTAGGGTTTTGTGGCTTTAAGTCTGTTAGCTTGGAGGTCATCTATATTTTAGTGTGATCCTAAACATTAACAAAATTCACTTTAAGCATATATATATACATATTATATATACACACACACACACACACACACACACACACACATTTAAAATGTACAGTCTCTTCCAAAAAAACATTCAGCCTGATCTCGTGAAAATTACGTAACCGTGGCAACATTTTTGCAAAATGATATTACCTGGCTCCTTCCGAGGTGAAATGTCCACTGTGTTGCACTTAAAAGGAGATAAATGTCGTCCCAAACAGATGAGGTCAAGGTGAATGCTCAGTCAAGTTGAAAATGAACAAAACTGACCTCCCTACCCTAACCCTTAAACATAATCGATACTGACAGCCAAAACAAATGTGAGATGAAAACTACACACACTCACAGCGAAATTGTCAGGATTTGTACGACTTTTCTAAATTTGGCTAATGCGTATTATATCATGCGACTGCACTCGTTTGAATTCTACGACTTTCACTACAGCCAATGACGTCGCTGGACATCGTTTCCATCTAACACGCGACAACTACTTGCTTCTGTCACGCACAACAGCGTCCTATCATGTTTACACACTCTACTGATTGGTTAAGTTTAGATAAGGGCATAAAATTAATAAGTATGTCCTTAACACCTCTGCATTAGATATCCGGGAATTTGCACGTGATGAGGTCGTACAAGCTTATGCAAACAAAATCATCAAGATCAAGATCATACGAAATAGCCACCTCGTAAATTATGTACGAATTTTCATGAGATCGGGTTGAATGAAAAACATGATTGCTGCAACAACCTCGTCATTTTGTGGTGCTTCTATGACACTTTTGGCTCACGTGTCCACTCGTGTGCTCTTCGTGACTCATACCCAGGTCCTTTGCATCGCAAGTGCAACACTCTATCAGTTGAGCTACTGCACAATTTGATCACTCTTGAACAAGTTTGTAAGTGTAGTTAGTTATGTGATGCAAATGTTAAAATGAGTCATGCGCTATAGTAAAATTGTTCAGTTGTCATAAAATCGCATTGTGTGAGGAACAGAGTAAAAAGCATTTATGAACTGATAATCTCGTTTTACTCGTGATGTGTAAAAGTGAATAAATGTCATTATTGTTGTAGCGCCTCTGTGTACATTTAACCAGGATACTGCCGCAATACGCACAACGAGCCATTTTAAAATCATTTTGCAAAAGTGTAGGTATAGTAACGGGTTTCAATGAGACCAGGTTGCAGATAATAATGACTCTGTTTGCACGATCAAATTCTGTCTACATTGAGAATGTCTCTCCCTCAAATAACACCTGCAACGCCATGACTTTACTCCATGGAACACAAGATTATAAAAGTTAAAGAATATAAAAGTTAACCGTTTGTTAGGCAGGAGATGTTAGCGACTGACAGTCACTTGCAGGGGTGGACTGGGAAGAGAAATAGGCCCAGGATTTTACATAGCAACTGGCCCTGGCAGGTGGGGGGTTCGCTGTCCTTTTCTGCATATTGCTGCCCCCTTCGGCATATCACGGCGCCGTTTTGTGGCCCGTTCTGCATAACGCAGCAGCTCATTTCAGCTTATCGTGGCCCATTCGGCCCGTTACGCGGCCGACCCACCAGCCCGCCTGGTTCTCCCGATGGCCAGTCCGCCCCTGATCGGCCCCAAAGTGCATCGGCCCACCGGGAAAATGCCCGGTATGCCAGATTACCAATCCAGCCCTGGTCACTTGCATTGTATGGAGAAAAAAAAAAAAAAAACATTCTTCAAAATTTCTCCTTGAGAAATTCAGGCAAAGAAAGTCCAAACCAACAGGTTAGGAACAATATGAATAAATGATGACAGAACTTTAATATTTGTGTGAACTCCCCTTTAAACTGAATTTACTGGATTGAGTTTAAATCTTTGCAGAAAACTGTGGAGAAGAAACCTGAAAAATTAAGGCAATTTGATGTGGACGCACACACAAAAAGACAAGGAGAAACAGGATTTTTTTGATCAAGATTTTAATGAAAAGATTCTAAAATGACTTCTCGTAGCTGTACATTAAGACTGTGAATGCGATGAGCTCTGTACACCGTGTTTTATTCAAATGACACAGAATTTGAGCTGCATGCGGCATGTAGCTCTGACCTGAATACAAGCTCTCTGAGGAACTGGAACGTGAAACTGCGGTGTTGTCTGCGAGCCATGTTCAAAGCTGACCAAAAACAAATAATCAGCAAGGGCGACTGACTTGTCTCCATTCACAAGAGCACAAAACTTAGGCTGCATTTAGCTATCACTAATGTTAATGCAAACATTTTGCTAACATTTTTCCTTCCAAATTTCCTTAAACTAAAATACTTACTAATTTTTCCTTTTTCAAAGTTGTGAAGATCAATATTAATTGCCGTATAAAAGTTATTGGAATGCTTATAAAGACAAAAAAAAAAAAAGGGTTCTGAAGGGAGTTTGACAGGCTAGCCGTATGACTAGCGCTAATAGGGCATTTCAACGTGATATGGCGTTTAAGTAAAAACATATGGACAAATGCCCACCTGCTATGCACATGCTTGTAAATCTGGCTTTGGTTTAGTTAGTTTGGGTTGTTTTGGTAACTTGAGGTCCCAGCGAATGCTTACGTACCGGTTATAATGACGGAGGCGATGTTCTGAAGTATAACACTAAATGGGATATGTAGAATAATCAGACAAAACTACACATTAGCAGCAAACAGTGCGAGATTTTTATATTTTGTCATTAATCTTTGAGTTTACTTAAAGCATCGCAACTGAAGTAAACATTTTCCATTTAAAATAACTGATATGGTGCATCGCATAGATCTACAGGACCTCAGTGAGAACGTAGAAAGTGCATTTTATAAAGCTTAAAGATATTTGATCTTATAGAAACAAGATGTATATTTATTGCTTGCTTTTACTGTCAGATGTGTAGCGTTTTTACGAAGAAAAAAAACGAAAAAAAAAAAAACCTTTGGCTCTGTTGGGCATTTTATAGATAAACTATCCCAAAGAAAGAAAACGGAATTGAACGGCCTTGAATAATAGCACGTGACAACACCGAAGCTTTCGGGACAGAAAAACAAAACCTCGAATGCCTTTGACACAATTCTAAATGATAACTTCCTGTATCGGTAGGCAGAGGCATATAAACACAGAGAACGTTTAATCAGCATTTCAAAGTGTCCATGACAAGAAAATGCATGATCGAGAGCACATGCATGCTTTGAGTGATTTAAGATTACAGAACCATGTTTATGACGGACACTTCATGGGAGAAATACATTCCTCATGTCTATATCTTCACAGGTTTGAAAATGATCTGTTTTGTGTCACTTATTTTTATTTACCGCTCGGCTTACTACAACAGAATAAACCCTGACCCTGAAAACACCTCGTCTCACCCAAAGTGAACTCTTAAAAAGTGAAAACAGGATCAGACAAATAAATACATTCATCACTGACAATAGACATTTGATATAAAAAGTGAACACTGTCAGTAAGTGTTTGCACCAATGATGAGAGAGGAGAGGCCAGTCGCTTTTTAACTTGCTTCTTTTGTGGACAAATTAAAACAGGCAGCTCAGAATACATAAAAACAAATTAAAAACAAAATAATAAGACGGAAAGAAAAAAATAAACCGATTAAGCTCTCAAAAAAATCAAAAATAAAATATATTTATTTATATTTATATATACTATATATGCAGCAAGTCCTAAAAAGTTTCTTTGAGGTAAATGAGAACGTAGTTATTCATGCGTATTTACATATTTAAAAAGAAAAAAGCAGCAGATTCATACAAATATTGAGTTCAACGACGATATGATTTTCATAAGGGATATCTCTGCACATTTTAAAGGGCCAATCGTAAATCAAGTGGTAAAATCCATAATGTAGAAGCCAGCTCAAAGCATTTGGCTACGTCAACAGGGTAAGACACAGTTACGATTTGTTTCACTTCCGTTTTAAGATGGTGACCTACACAGAAGCATATTCAAACTGGCCTCCCCTCACCTGAGGTCTGCAACTGTAAGAGTTTATGTAAACAATGAGATTTTATGCACAAGTATCTTTATGTCAGACAAGCTGTCAATCAATCAATCAATCAATCAATGTGCTTTGGTTTAGAAAATAGTCAGAAAATTTGGGTATGAGCTTTTATCTTATTTGTTTATACATTTTGCGCTTACTAGAATGTTTTTTTTTTCTTTTTTTTTTTCCTTTCTTTTTTTTCAAAAACTCGAACTTAAAAGTACAATTCTTCAACGTACATCTCTTGACTCTTTTTGTCGAAGGTGTTGTTTTGAAATGGGAACGCACTCTCGTAAAATTTATTTCGTAGGAAACTAGTGTTTTGCTTTTCTTTCATTAAAATACAGAAATTGACACAGTATTGACACGGTCTTACAAATGTAGTTGAATGCTCCACATTTCAAAATATGCAGAACTATCCCTGAAGATTTGAAGTAGAAACATTATTGTCACAATTTGAAACTTTTTGTCATCCTTTTTCAACTCTCCCAGTTCTCACAGCTATAGTCATAAATGCTGGAATCGACAATAGAGCATCTTATTAACCCAAAACATCGGTTCTTTAAGTTGTTCGAACTATGTGCTTGTAAATTAGCAAGATATCAATGGGAACTGTTTCCTGGAATCCTGTATAGTACATAAAAATGGTTTAAAATAGTCTCCCTGAGTTGAGGTGTGCATCAACGCCAGAGCGCACTAATTACACTAACAAAACAAACTCCAAGATAAGAATGCCTAAGAAACATAAGACTTATTGGTGACCATCATTCATTCAGTTAAAGTTAAATACACTATATGGCCAAAAATATGTGGACACCCCCTTCTAATTAAAGAGTTTGATTACTCCGTTAATACCAGTGAAGATAAATCATAATTCTACTCCAAACAATGGCATTCTAGGGCATTCAGTGCTTCCAACATTATGGCAACTGTTTGGGGAGAGCCCTTTTCTATTTCAGCATGACAATGCCCCTGTGCACAAAGCAAAGTCCATAAAGAAATGGTTTACTGTGTCTGATGTGGAAGAAATTGACTGGCCTGAACAAAGCCCAGACCTGAACCCCACTGATCACTTTTGGGGTGAATTGAAATGCCAACTGAAAGCCAGGCCCCATCGCCCAACATCAGTGCCGGACGTGATGCACTTGAGTCTGAATGAGAGCAAATCCCTGCAGCCATGTTACTACATACAGTATAGTGGAAAGCCTTCCCAGAAGAGTGGAAGCTGTTATTACAGCAAAGGGAGAAATTGATGCCTATGGTTTTGAAATTGAAGGTTCATCAAGCACATATGGTGTCCACAAACTTTTGGCCACATAGTGTATCATTGGCTATTTTGGTTACCTTTGGTGTGCAATACTGCAATGACATGACTCTAATCAATAACAATCGTTTAACACTTTTGAACATGTGGCAATCAGTAATATTGGGCAGTAATGGAATGAGGTGAAATTATAAGCGCAGTACAAATGTCTCCAGTGTCTTGACTTAAATAAACTAAAGGAGATGAATTTAATGTAAAAGGCGAATTAAAAATATATAGGATTCCAGGAAAGTGTAAACAGTGCTCCATTTAAAATGACTATAGCTTCACCACAAAGTTCATCGTTAGCAAGCCAAAACACAAGACTTTGGAGAAAACGACCCAAAAAAGAAATGCCATTAAGACTTTAACAATAAGAAGGCTAAGAATTACACATGGAATGTGATGCACTTGGATTGGCGAAAAAACTTAATCTGTAACCGAGTTATGAAATGAAGAAGATGGCAGCAAGAAATTTCAGCACTGAACGATAAATACATACATCAGCATTTACCTAACACTGACAATGTAACATTCACCCAACACAATTACCAGCATTTTGAATAACCTTAAATTCTTTCAACATGCATATACATCATTCCTATACCTCGAATTAATAAATGATAATGTTTTTTTATGCAATGCCATGTTACTTAGCATCACTGCATTAATTCCTCACTCAGTAAGCTTTCCACATATGGTTGACATGTAACACAAAGACACCTGCTACTCTTGTTTTCTCTTGGTCTGAACTAAAATAAATTAGTCCTTCTGAACATCTTCAAAGTCCCTCTGCAGACAATGAAAGAAACCCAAATACACTATTGAAAAACTATTGTAAACTTCACAAATGGAAAGCCACCGGCCCACCAACCGGCAGAAGCAAGTTCACTGTTTTTTTTTTAGTAAATGTCAAGTACAAACTAACGCAACCACTACATTGCTCTTTGTCAAAAACTAAAAGACAAAAATTACATCCTTACCTCCTGCAATGTAATCTAAAACCTTTGGTAGGGATATTCTACATGAAACATCTGCCATTCTCCCCAATATTACAATTTCTCTTTGGATTTCTCTGACATAAAACTTTCAATATCTTAAATACATGCGCCCAAAGAAGCTATAGCCTACATTAATGCTTTTAAAACTTAAAACCTTTGTTGATGGGTAGGTTACAACTACTTTAAAAGCCTCAGCAAATTTTACACATCTACTGTATATTCAGAGACCTCAATATGTCCAATGAATGTATTGTTCTCAAGAATTAAGAGGTAGCAATGTGACAAGACCGTATGGACTTGCCTTTTTTCAGTGAAGGGAAAAACGTAAAAAAGTGGAAAAATAACAGTACCAATGGATTTTTTTTAAGTTCAACGTCACTAAAACGAATGCTACCCAACCCATCACCCGAACCAACCCAGCCCTCTCTGATCCCAAAAGAAATAATCGAAAGAACTTCCAGTTAAAACATTCACAAAAGCATATCAATAAGTTATCTAAAGTAAATCTTAAAACAAGTACCTTTAGGTTTGGCTTTTCTTTGAGAGTAAACCCATATATACTATTCGAGTACATGACACGGCTTAAAGGATGCCCATGGCCTTTCGTCACCACGTTGCCATTGGCTTACGTCCAGATGTAGGTGGGATACAGCAAGGTATATTAAGGTATAGCAATCTCAAAAGCTCCAATATCTCTGTCGATGATCCACAGAAGGTCCTGTTACAGTCCAAAAGTTTAAAGATGGTTTCCCAGCTACAGCTAGAATAAGCCAATTGGTACGAGGTACAGAGTAGGCATACTGGGAAATGTTTGGTTGGATGCACAAAGCTTTCATGAAATACCGTACAAATAACAACAGACAAGCTATCTCGCAAGTCTGACAACACTATGTCTGAGACCCTTAGAGACACTTCAAAGAATTTGAACCTTTTAAATTCACAATACATTAATGCGCATAGAATAACTTGGTCATAGCCTAAACTTTGTTGAGAGTTCTACATAATACATACCACCAGAACTCTCTGTTCAGGCCATTAGCGATACTCTTTGAATGACCAAGAATGAAAAGAAAGAATATGCTCTGGGATACCAAAATAACAATCAAGACAGACCACATGGACTTGAGACTTATAAAACCAACACATAGATTGCAGTGGTTGGAGTCATACAACAGCATCAGTATACCAGTTTTACATTCACAGCAAAATTAAAACAAAAATTATAAGCCTATAAAATCATACCGATTGGTTTAATCTTTCCATTGTTAGGGATCCTTGTTTGAATGGCTCCTCTAGTCTAGTCAGAGCAGAAAAGAATCCTGCTTTGGGTTATCCGTTCCTTGCGGTGGACTTCAAAGAAAGATGTGTGCGTGGTCTCTTTTTGCTGAGGGTATCCTGTTCAAGGTGTCTTTGGCTTATGACGGGGAGGTATGCATTCGTAGGTGGCTAATGAGGTTACGCTGCTGGGTAAACTTGCCCCCACATAGCTGACATTCGTACGGCTTCTCACCTGAGTGCACCCGCATGTGCTCTGTGAGCCGGTATTGGCGGGTAAAGCGCATGCCGCACTCTTCACAGGCGAAGGGCTTCAGCCCCAGATGGCTGCGCATGTGGCGCGTCATGGTGCCACGTTGGGTGAACATCTTGCCACAGATGTTACAGGGGAAGGGACGGGTAAGCCAGTGGGTCTTCTCGTGTTGACGGAGAGTGGCCGGATCTTTGTAGCTCTTGTTGCAGACTGAGCAGCTGAAGCGACGCGACTCTGTGCCTTGGACATGGGTTATTTGTGAAGACAAGTCTTCTGCTTCTACTTCATCTTCCTTTGGATAAGAATCATCATCCTCCTCTTTGATGTACAGCTCTTCCTCTGTGTGGGTCTCCACATGGGCATTGAGCTCCTCAGAGCTCGGGAACCCTTTACCACAGGGGATACAAACGTAAAGGTTGTCACCAAGGGCAGGCTCAAAGCCTTCCTGGCGATAGATGTAATTGGTGCTATTCCGTCCACCTTCGCTCTCGCTCTGTCCACTCTCTTCACTTTGCTCATTCTCTAAACAGTCTTCCTCATCTTTGCACTGGAAGTACAGTTCAGAGTTGCCATTTCTACCAGTCACATTCAATCTTTTGGCAACTCCATTGGGTAAAGGCCCTTGATCCGGGTCTTCACCCCTGTTGCCTTCACTCTTGGGTTGCCGCCTCTGTCGTGTAACCTGACGGGAACTTTTATGCTGGTCCATGTCCGGAGGTGGTTGGTTCTCTTCACATTCACCTCCACCAAGGTCCATGGGCTCTCCCCCAGTGAGGTTCTGCGTGTTGGTGTTCTCATCAAATGAGGCACTGTTGGCTGTGGATTCTGAGGCAGATTGAGGTGATTCTTGTGGGATACTGCTGGGACTTACTTCTTCGGTGGCTGTGCTCCCTGAGGGGCTTTTCTTGGAAAGGTCTAGACCAAGTTCCTGCATGCCACAACTGCTGTTACCATTGTTTCCGTTTTTAATCGTAGAGGGACTGATTGAATTTGTGGAGTTTCTCACAAAAATCTCATCCTCAGACAAGTCATCTTTGAGTAGTTCCTCCTGCCTCTTCGTCTTCTCACTGTCTTTTAACCCTGACATTTTGTTTGGAGTTACAGGTGTAGAAGACAACCTTTGGTTCCTAGAATTTCTTCCATTGGAAGGGGTTGTGGGTTTATTAAGAAGGGATCTTCCATTGCGCTTAAGCTTCTTTCTGCAGAGAGCAGCCAGGTCATGAAGTTGGAGGTAGCTTGCTGCTGTCAGAAGGGCATTGAAATTGTGGTCACTGAACTGATCGGAGGACAAAAGCTTGCCAGTGTAAATGAAGTCTAGAACCTGCCGGAAAACCGACGGGTTGACCATGTCCGTGTCTAGGTTAATCAAGTTGTCATGAAGGATAAGGGATTTGAAATAGATACTGCTGGCTGCCAGGATGTTCTTGTGTGCCCGAAAAAGGGCATTTTCTACAACTATGATCACATCACACAGATAACCTTTGGCTCTTTGTTGGTTCAGCTGCAGCAGCAATTGTTTGGCATGATTTGGCAATTCCATTTCCAACTTCTTTTTCTTAACCTATAAAACCTAAAAGAGAAAAAAAAAATAAGTTAGTCATTGCAAAAAACAAAACTCAGTATAGTTTTATGTCCTATAGAAAACCTTTGTTTGAAAGCTTACATTAAAGGTGCACCAAATAACTTCATGGGTGCTTCTCAATACCCTAATTAATGCTTCCTTGCTCCTTTGTCTGAGCCAGTGACCCCAAAATGGATCAAAATCTGGCATCCCATGAGGGAGGAGCTTGGACACAAGGAAAGGAAGCAAGTTAAGGAAATGAGGTTGCACAAATTTAGAAGTGAGAAGCACAGCATGTTTGTTTGACTGACACTTGTCTTCTTATACAGAACTGATACCCCAGCATAAACCTACCTGCTGCCCTCACCAGCTCTGGAGCACCCATGGTGCTTATGCAATGTAACCACAGGTTGACTGTAGCACTAAAAATGTTGAAAGATTTCAGAGTTTGATGTAAGTTTGTGTTTATTAAATTGGTTGAAAACATAGCCGGCAATGTGATCAACAAGGCAGCCACCATGTGTACAATAAAAAAAATAAAAGAAGCTTTTTTAGGCCACTGATATTCCTGTAGTATTTATCTCATTTGTACACCATTTTAAACATTTGTCCAAAATACTATTAATTTCTTTCTTCCAATTAAGTCTTTCAATGTAATCTATTTGGTCTTCTTTTAATAAAACCTACTCTTTTTTTCCATTTCATTTTAGGTTACTTTCCAAACCATTTAGCATCAATCCAATTCACATTAATAGATCCAACCAGAAAAGGGCACACATGGTCTCACATGAATTCTTAAAGAATTCCATGGCCTTAATTTAAAATTCCAAGCACAACACTATGGTGCATGCTGTCAGAACATGCTTGTAAAAAAAAGCTGGACCTCTATTGATAGCACCTAAAAGCTGGCATCATATACATAAGAGTATACAAATTCTTAGCTTTCAGCTTAATACAGAGAAGGAAAGAAAGGTCTGAAAAGTAACAAATTATTTTCTTCTCTGGGCGTCCACAAAGGCTTAACGTTCCTGCAAACAGTCATTAATGCCAGCCTCCAGGGTCAGTCCCTTTGTTGTGATATGGGGGTTGGGTGAAAAATGCTAGTGGACTTCACTGGCTGGCTTGTGTGATGGACAGCTTGAAACCCGAGCTGGGAGATCACCAAGGGTGTGGTGGGAATCAGGTAAACCAGCACCCTTTCCAGTGGGTGAACAGGCCTCAGCTTGCAGCAGAATCTTTGTAATGCAGCAAAGACAACTTCTGCCAGTCAACAAGACTTTATTTAACCAGAAATCCTCTTTGCACAATGACCAAACACATCTTCACATTTGCAACGTCATGTTGTGATTGCTCAATGCCATATCTGTGAATTTTTTTAACAAGAAATAGCAAAGGTGGAGTTCCCGTCCTTGAGGTACATCTGACTTAAAACTCTTTTTGTACTGGGTTATTGCAAATGGTTGTGCTTGTATATTAGATCCACTGAAATCAATAATGAAACAAATTTATATTGAAGCCATATATTTCAGGACCAAAATAATAATATTTCTAAAGTTCAACAGAGGTGTCTAACACCTTATTATCATAAAACAACAGATCTATTTATGCATTTACTACGCTGAATTTGTATCAGCTGTTCCAGTGAAGTCTAACACAGATGAACTATTTATAGCTAATTCATGATGGTAGTGTGCAACTGAGCCAAAACCAATAATGGGGTCAGAATAGGAATCAGTCAGCAGAATTCTAAGTTCAAGACTGCTTGACTCTGGATGTTGTGTGATAAAATAAACATGGAATTTGATATTTCACTTCTGGCAATGGCACAGCAAAGACGATTTATGTAAAATAATATATCAAGAAACCCTTCTCATCTAACACTCTGATGCATTGTGTACACTACAATGGATAGATCTTTAAAAGCTTCAAGAAATTAATACATCAGAACTACTATTTGTGACTACCTTTGGCCCTTCCTCATAACTGTATGACTGTCCTTTTTATTTGTCATTGTGTTTGCTTAATTTATGACAACATAAATTCAACATGGCTGTTGAAATTGGTGATGCTCTATGTAACTCTGGAATATTTACCATCATCTTGTAACAGACATAACTAATTTTGGGGAGAAAACATATTAAAAACATATTGGGAATGATTAGCCAATATTGTTGTTTTTAAGTAAAAAGAAACATTGTAAGGAACAAAAAACATGCATAAGAGGTTTACTTCATTTACTTTAAAGAAAAACAGATTTTTAACATAATTTAGCTTGTCACACAAACATTGCTCATGTTTACATTCAGAACAAAGGTTAGGCATCTCCATCATCTCCATTTACCTGTAACATAAAAACCAGTATGCCCAGCCCTAAAACTAAATCCCGTCGCCATGATACCATCTCTCAGAGTATACAGTATTTATAGGCCTCAAGTACACCGAGTACACTTAAAGAACTGCATTGATAGCATAAACCACTTTTCTTAGAGCAAACTTCAATAGCACTTTATACCCCCACCCCCCAAAAAAAGGGGAAAACAGACAAGCAACATTTCAAAAAATGCATTTATCTAAGAGTCTTAGATAAGATGTCTTAAGATGCTGCTGGTCTGCCAATCGCTTTGCCGACATTTCGACCTCTCCTCAAAAACCACTTGTTCCAACACAGATGAAACAATCTCCTCTAATCAGACAGACAGTTGTCTGAAAAAGTCAAAGTGCACGAGGGACCGGTAACAACATGGGTAAACAAGTCTGGCAAGGAGTATGTTTAACCTCATAAACAAGCTTATCCAGTGGCACGGACCCCTGGGGCCCTGATTTTATTATCTTAATGCAGTAAAAACACAAGCACTTTTGCTGTTATGAAAGAGGGCTTTGGTGAAACAAAACATTATTCATGAGATCCAGCCACGTAAACATACATCCATCCTTTGGTGGATTTTTGGGGGCTAAAAATAGAACCACAACATCCGAACACAATTAATGTTTGAGTAAAGATTCAAGGTAACTAGAATCTCAAAAAAGTGGAGTGTAGGGGAATTGTAACCATGTGGTCTTAATTTTAATGACATTAGGTGAGTTAACTTGATAAGAGTGCTAATTGTAAGTGCTTACTGTAAACAACCACTAGCCTCTGGAGACCCTGGTTAAACCTGGAAGCCAGAAGAACCTGATGCAAATAATCTAATGCAACAACCTTAACCAAGAGCTATGAAAACACAGAATATTTCTTATCTGAAGAATGCAAGGTCTTTGCCCAGAGCCCATGTTCATTTTATTCAGTGTTATCACTTTTTGTGCTAAAAGATGGCTTCTCTTTTTAATCCAATCATAAAAATTGATTTATGATAAAAGGTGACAACACAACTTTGTAAACTAAAGTGTAAAGTACACAGGTATTAGTCTGGATAGCTGCTGATAAATGCACTTAAGTCAATGTGACAACCCACTTTACTTAATAGCCAGGCCTATTTCTGAGTGAAACGGGCGGGACTTGATTTTATCCACTAGGAATTGATTGCATCATGAAAAGTGGGTGTTACATCCCAGAATGGAGCCAGGTGGTTGGAGGGGAGGGGTTGAAAAATAAGAGGGATTGGTGACATCAGCCTAAAAGGAAAGTCATTTCAGCGATTACAAGAAAAAAAATATATATATATATATTTTATTTTATTTTTATGTGCAACAATGAAACATGCACATTAAGGCCAGGAATATTTATTAAGAAAGTAAATATGGTCAAGTTCAATTTTGACTTTAAAATTTTAACTAAGCTTACACTATTGATTATTAAAATACACTCTTCGAAATCAGTGGCAGATTTCAGGCATTTGTTTAGTGTTGGCCAGATACAGTTACTATATTTTGTGAATAAACCAAAAGTTGATCTGGATTTTCATTCATATTATCTGTGATGTTGAAACTGGGTTTAAAGTTAGTTTTAGAATACCGGAGAAACAAGATCCACTAGCCCCTAAAATTTAGCCCAGCCCAAGCTCAGTTTAATTGCGAATGTTTAGCATCTACAATCGAACACTCAGCCTTTCAAAGTATACTTAATTTGACTGTGCATGCATATACAGGCAGTTGGCGCATGCCTATTTCTGGACTATTTCTCTTCAGGAGTTTAGACCCATAAAGATGTCTTTATATTCCTTCAGACTCGAGTTATTCAAATGCAGGTATCTCCTGACATCCTCACACACATTCTTGACGTGCACATACACTTGTCCCCTGTTGTTTAGTAGCGATTACATCTATCCCTTCTCCGTGACAGCAACGGCTCAATTGTGAGTGTTGCCGCACCTTGTGGACTCAATAATTGGTGCAAATAATTCCAGGCACATTTGCATGCGCATACTGCATGTTCAGAGTATCTTTACAAAACTTCTGCTTTAAAAAAAAACAGGAACCAAACCCAAGATCACAAAACACAAAATGCTTCACATCCCCGAGCAGCCGTAAATAAAGAATTAGTGAATTTGGGAAAGAAACAAACACGTCTTGAAACATCTGACAAACCAGATTGGGCCACCCTGGAATAACCCTCAATAGATAAAATCATATTCATATTCTTCAGCTTTTCTACACAATCATAAAATATCTGCTAAGTTTTACTTCTTATTTTAGCATTTAACAAGAGGTGGTTAAAAAGGTTTCAAGTTGAAAGGGTCTCAACCAAAAACATGCCAAGCGTGTTGGACAAGATTTCAGACCAGAAGTGATGCCTTCAAGCAACATGCACACAATGCATGCACATTCAGACATATACAGCTCTGGAAAAAATTAAGAGACCACTGCAAAATTATCAGTGTCTCTGTATTTTCTATTTATAGTTACAGTTGAAGTCAGAAGTTTACATACACTTAGATTGAAGTCATTAAACCTCATTTTTTAACCACTCCACATATTTCATATTGGCAAACTATAGTTTTGGCAAGTCGTTTAGGACATCTACTTTGTGCATGATACGAGTCATTTTTTATTGTTTCACTTTGAATTGACTATATCTCAATTGCAGTGAGTCAAAAGTTTACACACTAAGTTAACTGTGACTTTAAGCAGCTTGGAAAATTCCAGAAAATGATGTCAAGCCTTTAGACAATTAGCTTCTGATAGGAGGTGTACTGAATTGGAGGTGTACCTGTGGATGTATTTTAAGACCTACCTTCAAACTCAGTGCCCCTTTGCTTGACATCATGGGAAAATCATAAGAAATTAAAAAAAAATTGTGAACCTCCACAAGTCTGGTTCATCCTTTGGAGCATTTTCCAAACGCCTGAAGGTACCACGTTCATCTGTACAAACAATAGTACGCAAGTATAAACACCATGGGACCACGCAGCCATCATACCACTCAGGAAAGAGACGCATTCGGTCTCCTAGAGTTGAACGTAGTTTGGTGCGAAAAGTGCAAATCAATCCAAAAACAACAGCAAAGAACCTTGTGAAGATGCTGGAGGAAACAGGTAAACAAGTATCTATATCCACAGTAAAACGAGTCCTATATCGACATAACCTGAAAAGCTGCTCAGCAAGGAAGAAGCCACTGCTCCAAAACTGCTATAAAAAAAAGCCAGACTACAGTTTGCAAGTGCACATGGGGACAAAGATCTTACTTTTTGGAGAAATGTTCTCTGGTCTGATGAAACAAAAATTGAACTGTTTGGCCATAATGACCATTGTTATGTTTGGAGGAAAAAGGGTGAGGCTTGCAAGTTGAAGAACACCATCCCAACCGTGAAGCATGGGGGTGGCAGCATCATGTTGTTGGGATGCTTTGCTGCAGGAGGGACTGGTGTGCTTTACAAAATAGATGGCATCATGAGGAAGGAAATTATGTGGATATATTGAAGCAACATCTCAAGACATCAGCCAGGAAGTTAAAGCTCAGTCGCAAATGGGTCTTCCAAATGGACAATGACCACAAGCATACCTCCAAAGTTGTGGTAAAATGGCTTAAGGACAACAAAGTCAAGGTATTGGAGTGGCCATCACAAAGCCCTGATCTCAATCCGATAGAACATTTGTGGGCAGAACTGAAAAAGCATGTGTGAGCAAGGAGGCCTACAAACCTGACTCAGTTACACCAGTTCTGTCTGGAGGAATGGGCCAAAACATTTGACCCAAGTTAAACAATTTAAAGCAATGCTACCAAATACTAACAAAGTGTATGTAAACTTCTGACCCACTGGGAATGTGATGAAAGAAATAAAAGCTGAAATAAATCACTCTCTACTATTATTCTGACATGTCTTAAAATAAAGTAGTGATCCTAACTGACCTAAGACCTTGCAGTTCATTTTACTCAAATAACTATAAATAGTAAATCCAGAGAAACTGATCATTTTTCAGTGGTCTATTATTTTTTTCCAGAGCTGTATATGCATGTATGTCTAAACTGGTCTAAAAAGATCAAACTAAACTATTAAATTGAAAGTCATCCTTTATTCTGGTCAAGAACAGCAATAAGCCGCTGTTGAATCATTTTGCCAATCTACGAACAAGGTTTCCAGCCTTTAACATTTTCTTTTTAAAAGCATGAGGGGAATATGAAACGTAACTAGTCAGTCATACTTTTCCATCATTACTTAAAAGTTCCATCCAGACGAGTACAGGTGGCATGACTAGATGTACAGATAAAGCCGTCATAAACATTGTAAATTTAAATGAATGGGTGTAGATTCTGTTTCTCTGAAAATGAAACAGACAAAACTCTTAGTTAGTTAGGTGCTATACATCAAAATTTAAACCCAAATTCAACTAATGTAACTCTCTTAATGATAATTGCTCTAAATGAACTGTCTTCAAGGGACGTCCCCACCCCATTCATTCAATAGATCTGATCATCTGCATTATTCAAAGCAGAAACCAAAACCTGCCTTTCATACGAGTATTGATTGGATTTAACATGAATGCCACTTAGATCTGTTAAACATCTTTTATTCTCAGTTTCTTTGACTCAACTCAAATACCTTTGTGAAGGACAACAAAACAATTATGAAAGGGCCAGTTTGAGCTCGCTGAGAAACATTTGGACACAACCTCTAAAATTCAAAGATAAGCCACACTGGACCATGGACCTAAACAACAGCACTTCACTACCAAAGACACCAAGTTTCTAGTTTGTTTACCTTCATACATATTAATCAAAACAGCATGCACAGAAGTACAGATAGGCTGGTGTTTTTTTATTACTATTTATCACAGTTTGTTCCCCCGCCAATTTAAACTCGGTTTAAAATAATCTTAACTGAAAAAGTACCTTTTTAATGCATTAAAATGTATGTACATAAAATCCATTCTCACTTTAAAAATGCATAACATTTTAAGCATTTTAAACAGTCAGACATAGCCCAAAAAATAAAGTGTGACCATTCAGATTAAAAAAAAAAAAAAAAAAAAAAACTTTGCATAAATATAATGGCTTACATGCTTTTTCAAAATATTCATAATGCATGTTGTCTTAATTGTTGTAATGATTATTTAGCTGTTATTGTGTTAAAAAGCAGAACTAAAGAACTACTAAACATTGGATCTACATATCAGCTATCAGACACTTACACATAAAAATATAATTGTAAATACAAAAATATATACAGCAGATATACAAGATATCTACCTAAAAAGTGTGCTTGGGGATAAGTTTTATTAATGTTATTTTGTTAAAAAATTACACTGTTCAATTTGATAGAATTTTGTTATGAAATTGGAATGCGTAGATCTTAAAAATAGACTAAAATATTTTTTGAGTGCATGTAGTTTTCCATCATATCATTGATATGAAGTTCTTATAGGCCTTATTCAAGCAAGCTGTCATCTAGATAGGGAGTTCCTTTAATGAGATGTTACAGATCAAGCCAACAACCACTGTAAAACAAGCCCCCTCCCCCAGTCCATTAAAATAGATGAGATAAGGTTCCTTAGGAAACATCTTCATGATATCAAGGCAAAATCATCAATTTTAATAAAGAAGACTCATGCATCATTAAAATGCAATAGGAACCGAGACAACAAACGCACTTTTAAACACTAACAACAACGAGTTGGTCATTCAACCTCAAATGCAACAATCAGCCCCCTAATAAAGAAACACAAAAACAAACTCATAATCACTCCAGCAGTGTTTCTTCATAATGCAATCAAGTCATAATCGTGTCTATGATGTAAATGTACAAGCACATAAACACAGCAGGCAAGACTCAACAGATCCCATCATCAAACAACTTTCCCATTTTTTCCCCAATCATAAATACTGATTTGCGTCCATGAATTCACCGAAACAAACACTGAAAAACTCAAATCTTCATTATGATAATCTTATTGCATGCATTAACGCCAAGCACAAATATTATACATGTTAAAAGGTGAAATGCACACAGGGTGGGGGGTGAAACAAGAGTGTCGTCCACATAAAGGGCGACCGATCCAGTTTTGCCAGGCGTTTGTTATCAAGGTATCGACTAATCATTTAAGCTAAAACATAAAGATACACTATACGTTTATTTCATCTCTTTAAGAATGCATTTAAGTATTGCATGCACCATACTGAAGCAGGCACGAGCCTTTTGATAAAACAACACACACATATTTGCCTCTGCCAGGCTGCGCTCGCGCTGTGTGTGTACACTAAAAGCACCAGTGGGCACGCGACAAGAGCAATATGCTTGAGGAATCAATGTTTGTTTAAAAAGACAAGAAACTAGATCGCAATTTCCCCCGTTTATGCTTCCCTAGTGAGCGTTTATAACGAAATGTAAAAAGCTTTTGTAAAAAAAAAAAAAAAATGACGTATCTCTACCTTAATGCATTGACAGTAGCTCTTCAAACAGCCATCCTGTTTTCACATCTCACAGCTTTCCAAACGCCATCTTGCTTTGCGAGCTCGTGTGACGTTAGAAATCCTCACCCCTGACCCACATTTGAATAAGAGGCAGTAAAGAGAGGGGGCGAAAGAGAGAGAGAGAGGGTGAAATGCCCTGCCTCTGCCAGCCAGACTCGCTCATTTGACGAAACTGCCCTGGGCTGGTGAGATGGTGTAACGTGCCGCGACCTGCTGCTGCTGTTGCCAGATTAGCAAGACAATGCTCCTTGTGTGGGACTCTGTCATGTGCATCTTCACGTCGTAGGTCTCAGATGTCAAATGCATGGGTCATTATTGCAGGAAAAGCATTTAATTCTGATATCAAACATTGCTTTTAGTGCAGATGCATTCATTCATTATATTGGCCTTGGAAATGCCACCCCTGGGCCAGGACTATACTTTCACAATATCATTTCAGAATGCTCAAGGAAAGTCTAGGGGGCAATACCACCCCTAGTCCCCTCTCAGACCTATCCATGGCTAAAACAGATTTATTTTGAAATTATTTTACAAGAACACTACTTAGAATGGTTTAGGACAAATCTTTTTATTGATTAAAGTAAGAAAATTGCTTGCTTCTGGGCAAGACTGTTTTTTAATGCATTGTATTCATTTGTACAGTATGTGCATATTTACAATAGTTGGATTTTTTCTGAAATTAGTCAACGATAATGACTCAACTTTGACTTTAGAATAAAATCTGTATGTTAAAACTTAAACTTAAAAGTTTTTTTTTTTTTTAATCTCTTTCCACCAGACTTTGTCTTACTCTTAATGTATGTTGAATATTTGTGATAGTTTTCAAGTCCCCAGTGTGTTTGATGGACCAACAAGAATAGCAGGTTTGTAAAGAAAGGACTTAAAACAAAAAAAAAACAAAAAACAAAAAGAGAAGTAATTATAGAGAGCCATCAAATCATCTATTCATAAAAACTAGAGATATTGAAATTTAAAGATTTGGTGGATTTCAAATTTGTTCAAATTTTGTAAAAATCATACAAGCTTTTATTACCGAAAAATGTACAAAAAGATGTTTGTTATGAGAGAGAGAGTCATTATAATTTTAAATGAATATGAATATTTAAGACAAGTAGAGGACGGATTGATCTGAAAAATAAAAGGAGTGGAATTATGGAACAAGCTTACAAATTAATTAAAATTGTGTAAAACAATTAATAAATTTAATAGAATATTTAAATATGAGGTTAATAGGAATATTGTATCTGTACATGTATGTTTATAAAAAATATTATGTGTCATGTATAGAAATTAAGCAGTTAAACAAACTGTACACAAGTTTGATTCATATAATTTATTTGTTAGGATGAAGTTACATTTATAATGTTATATAAGCCATCTTGTTCCTCTCTCTCTCTCTATATACAGTACTGCTCAAAAGTTTTAGGCAGTTGGGAAAAATGTTGCATAGTGAGGATGTCTTCAAAAATAATGACATAAATAGTTTTCATTTATCACTTAATGTCATACAAAGTCCAGTAAACATAAAAAAGCTAAATCAATATTCGGTGTGACCACCTTTGCCTTTAAAACAGCCCCAATTCTCCTAGATACACCTGGACACAGTTTTTCTTGGTTGTTGGCAGATAGGATGTTCAAGCTTCTTGGAGAATTCACCACAGTTCTTCTGTCTATTTCGGCTGTCTCAATTGCTTCTGTCTCTTTATATAATCTCAGACTGACATGATGTTCAGTGGGGGGCTCTGTGGGGGCCATGACATCTGTTGCAGGGCTCCCTGTTCTTCTATCTATTTCGGCTGTCTCAATTACTTCTGTCTCTTTATGTAATCTCAGACTGACTCGATGTTCAGTGGGGGGCTCTGTGGGGGCCATGACATCTGTTGCAGGGCTCCCTGTTCTTCTATCTATTTCGGCTGTCTCAATTACTTCTGTCTCTTTATGTAATCTCAGACTGACTCGATGTTCAGTGGGGGGATCTGTGGGGGCAATGACATCTGTTGCAGGGCTCCCTGTTCTTCTATTCTAATCTTTTCTATTTGCAAAAGTAATGTTTGGGAATCTAACATTTATATTTCCTATTGACACACTAAAGCTGAAGATATAAATATCCATCTTAAGACAAATGCTTTTGTGAAACATCTTAAGTGCCTTAAACTTTTGCACAGCACTGTATATGTATATATATATTCCTCTTCCATACTCTTTCATATTATTCTTTTTATTCAAGACACATTTCAGTTCATTCATTTCATTTGTGTACTTTGCAACAGACATGTGTTGCCTAAAATAACTAGAACAGCCTTGAGATCAAGGTGACTGAAACAGAAAAACCTTGGGTTTGAGTGAGAATGTGTATAATAATCAAAGCTCTCTTCCGCCCCCCAGTGGACTGATTTACTAACTTCCTGTGTTGGAAGTTTACTTAACTTTTTTGTGTTGGAGTCGAATATTTTATTTTATTTCTTTCTTTCTTTTTTTTTTTTTTTTGTTCAATTAAATAATTGTCAGTTTAGCCAGTAAAATGTAGGTTTTTTTTTCTTTCATTTTTTTTAAATAAATTTAGACACTGTCAGTTTACATTTGCGGTTTAAAATGACACATAAATGTATGTGTAATATAAAATAATTCTAGGAAACCAGGAACCAGTGCTATTGTGTGTGTGTCAGTCTTGATGATATCTCTGTAGCAACCTATTCAACCCCTTAGTTATGCTTGTCAATACTGTATAATGTATATTCATATACTGTATGTGAATATCAATATCTCTGGCTGTAAATCACTTTCAAACAGGCTATCAGTCACTATCAGTGTTGGGTAAGTTACTCTAAAAAAATAATTAATTGCTAACTACTAATTACATCTTCTACAGTAATTAGATTACTGTACTACTTACTCTGTCTGAAAAGTAATTGCATATTACTAATTACTTTCTAAAACCCTGATCAACCTTGACCAGATGAAAAATACAAGAATAGACATGAAACTGTTCTTTTAATTCTTTCAAATAAATCATATAAAATCAAATAATTATTATTATTATTATTCATGAACTGTCCAAAGAATTGAATGGGGCAGCGTTAAATTAGAAAACATATATTTTAACATTAGACGTAAAATTGTGATTTTAAATTCACTATTGTTTTATATAGAATTGTTCTATAGTCTATACAGTATTTAACGCCATTACATCAGAAGTAACTGTAATTAAATTACTGAACAATTAAGAGTAATCCCTTACTTTACTTTTTCAATGGAAAAGTAATTTAATTACAGTAATTAATGCATTACACCCAACACTGGTCACTATACACCAATCACAATTGAGACTGTACCTTTTTCACCATTTAAAATAATAATAATAACAACAATAACAACAATAATAATTATTATTATTATAATTAACAACAATAATACAAATAATAATAAATATAAATAATTATTTACATTAATAATATAATAAATATGATCATAAATGTTTATCAATAATAATAATAATAATAATAATAATAATAATTATTATTATTTATTTATTTGCCCACTGTACAACAAACATGGAATTGAAAAATACCAGATTTCCAATTACATCTGAGTGGAAACTGCAATAGTAAATAAAATGTAAATAAATGACAAGTATACAATAACGGCAACAAAAACAACATTTCAATTATTTATACATCCAATACTAATAACTATAGATATTTGAAATTGTTTACCCATAAATGTGCCTTATTTACCCATATTTATTTCAAGGCAGTCACTAATTCAAGAGATGTTTGAAATGAGACTATTAAACATGACGTTTATAGTATCCACCATTCAATGGTTTGACTTTATATTTTATGTTAAATATTCTTATAATTGATCAGATTTGATTTGAAGTGAATTCAGTGAGATATAACAACAAGTCCATGATGGCGGCGAGCAGGCGACTGCATAAGGTAAATACCCCTAAAAATCAGATTTGATCATTATTTTGTAAAGATTTTACTCGTATTACCTTCTTAAACATAAATGTCACTGTCGGTGGGAAAGCCGAAACTTTAAATCTGTCTCGTGTGAAATGTGAATAGAATTATGAGGAAGAAGCTAACTAGCTTAGCTGTAGTTCAAGTATTCACATGAAATTAAAATAAACATTCAAATAAAGCAGAAAAATGTTTCTAATATGTTCTAAATGGGTCTAATTCACCATGTTGTTTTCAAAATAAACTTTTAAACGAGTGTTAACCTTAACTGATGATGTAAGTTTAATAGATGAGACAGAAACTAGTTAAAAGGATGCTAATATAATAATCATGTTATAGATTAATGACTAATAAATAGTTTAATATACCAAATGGAGGTGCCTGTGTGATCATAATGTTTAAGTTAAATTGTGGTATTGTTATTAGTCATGTGACGAAATCGCAACCAGGAAGTATGTCTGTTGTCTTTGTTTTAAAGAGTTTAGTTTATTAAATGTGTGTTCTAATGTTTACATTTATGATACACTATGACAAATACATCAATTCTTTCCATTTTGTGTGATTACATGTTATAATTTATACTCTTGGTCTTGACAACCTTTTAAACGCATAAAACACAACAATAATCTCAGATTTTTGCCTGAATTTCCTCTTTTAAAATATTGGATGTAAATTATCTTTAATTTATACGATGAAAATTTAACTAGAGTCGTGTGGTGCTATTTTGTGTTGGTGTACTGGAATTGTGCACTTTTAATGAATATTGTAAAAATGAAAGTATTTGTTTCGTTCTGACTTTGTTTTTTCAACTCTTATTTTTTATTAAAAAAAAAAATGTCTCCCCAATTTGGAATGCCCAATTCCCAATGCGCTCTAAGTCCTCATGGTGGCGTAGTGACTCGCCTCAATCCGGGTGGCGGAGGACGAATCTCAGTTGCCTCCGCGTCTGAGACCGTCAATCTGCACATCTTATCATGTGACTTGTTGAGCGCGTTACCGCGGAGACATAGCGCGTGTGGAGGCTTCACGCTATTCTCCGCGGCATCCACACACAACTCACCACGTGCCCCATTGAGAGCGAGAACCACTAATTGTGACCTTGAGGAGGTTACCCCATGTGACTCTACCCTCCCTAGCAACAGGGCCAATTTGGTTGCTTAGGAGACTTGGCTGGAGTCACTCAGCTTCAGCTCTTTTATTGGTCAAGAAGTATCAGTTTTCTTGACAGGACGATCATGTTCTGTGTTTTCAGGAACTTGACGAAATTCGCAGGTCTGGAATGAAGAATTTCCGCAACATTCAGGTGGATGAGGCGAACATTCTGACTTGGCAAGGCCTCATCGTTCCTGTAAGTATGCATGCTCATTAAATGCAAGCAGGATTAAAGGTTCTGTAAGTTATTTGTATTTTATTTTAGCACAAATAGAACGACAGATATCACTAAAATAGATGCCCTGAAATAAAACTTGGGGAGCGGCAAACCATTTTTTAGCCAATCAGAAAAGCTTTCAGGATGTATATACAGTTGAAGTCAGAAGTTTACATACACCTTAGCCAAATACATTTAAACTCAGTATTTCACAATTCCTGACATTTAATCATAGAAAACATTCCCTGTCTTAGGTCAGTTAGGATCACTACTTTATTTTAAGAATGTGAAATGTCAGAATAATAGTAGAGAGAATGATTTATTTCAGCTTTTATTTCTTTCATCACATTCCCAGTGGGTCAGAAGTTTACATACACTTTGTTAGTATTTGGTAGCATTGCCTTTAAATTGTTTAACTTGGGTCAAACGTTTTGGGTATCCTTCCACAAGCTTCTCACAATAAGTTGCTGGAATTTTGTCCCATTCCTCCAGACAGAACTGGTGTAACTGAGTCAGGTTTGTAGGCCTCCTTGCTCGCACACGCTTTTTCAGTTCTGCCCACAAATTTTCTATCGGATTGTGGTCAGGGCTTTGTGATGGCCACTCCAATACCTTGACTTTGTTGTCCTTAAGCCATTTTGCCACAACTTTGGAGGTATGCTTGGGGTCATTGTCCATTTGGAAGACCCATTTGGAAGACCCATTTGTGACGAGCTTTAACTTCCTGGCTGATGTCTTGAGATGTTGCTTCAATATATCCACATCATTTTCCTTCCTCATGATGCCATCTATTTTGTGAAGTGCACCAGTCCCTCCTGTAGCAAAGCACCCCCACAACATGATGCTGCCACCCCCATGCTTCACGGCTGGGATGGTGTTCTTCGGCTTGCAAGCCTCACCCTTTTTCCTCCAAACATAATGATGGTCATTATGGCCAAAACATTTTTGTTTCATTAGACCAGAGGACATTTCTCCAAAAAGTAAGATCTTTGTCCCCATGTGCACTTGCAAACTGTAGTCTGGCTTTTTTATGGCCGTTTTGGAGCAGTGGCTTCTTCCTTGCTGAGCAGCCTTTCAGGTTATGTCTATATAGGACTTAGGACTTATGTCGACATTATGTCGACATAGTTTTACTGTGGATATAGATACTTGCCTACCTGTTTCCTCCAGCATCTTCACAAGGTCCTTTGCTGTTGTTCTGGGATTGATTTGCACTTTTCACACCAAACTACGTTCATCTCTAGGAGACAGAATGCATCTCCTTCCTGAGCGGTATGATGGCTGCGTGGTCCCATGGTGTTTATACTTGCATACTATTGTTTGTACAGATGAACGTGGTACCTTCAGACATTTGGGAATTGCTCCAAAGGATGAACCAGACTTGTGGAGGTCCACAATATTTTTTCTGAGGTCTTGGCTGATTTCTTTTGATTTTCCCATGATGTCAAGCAAAGAGGCACTGAGTTTGAAGGTAGGCCTTAAAATACATCCACAGGTACACCTCCAATCGGAAGCTAATTGTCTAAAATTGACATCATTTTCTAGAATTTGCCAAACTGCTTAAAGGCACAGTTAACTTAGTGTATGTAAATTTCTGACCCACTAGAATTGTGATATAGTCAATTAAAAGTGAAACAATCTGTCTGTAAACAAATGTTGGAAAAATGACTTGTGTCATGCACAAAGTACAAGTCCTAAATGACTTGGCAAAACTATAGTTTGCTAATATTAAATCTGTGGAGTGGTTAAAAAATGAGTTTTAATGACTTCAACCTAAGTGTATGTAAACTTCTGACTTCAACTGTATATATTTTTATTGTGAGGCAAAAACCATTTAGGGGTCAGTGATGTGACGCTAATTTTTTTGTCTAATAAATTCAAAAATTTCTGTATAAAAAAAAATGAAAATCACACAAAACAATTACTTGAATACACCTCTTCTATGATGAGCATATTTTTAATTTCTGAGTTTAAAGTCATTTTGATATTTTTTTTCTGGGGTTTAAAGTACAAATATATCATGTGGTGTAACCATCCAGAGAGAAAAAAAAAGTCAAGGTCTCATTAAAAGCTGAAATTCTTGAAAAAAGAAATGTATGCATGAGTAGTGCAGAATAATCTTTTATTAATATTTCTTAAAAATAACAAACAAAAAAAAAACAAAACAGAGAAACAATTGTGTTTTAAAACAATTGAAGATTCAATTAAAATCAAGCTTTAATGGCAAGAGAAACTTCAGTGTACAGTGTTGTGAAAAAGTATGTGCCCCTGTCCTGATTTCTTCTATTTTTGTGTATTTTTCATACTAAATTGTTTTATATCTATCTTCAAATGAGATATAACATAAAACAAAAGCAAACTGAGTACACACAAAATACACTTTTCAAATATATATATATATATATATATATATATATTTTTTTTTTTTTTTTTTTCTTTTTATTGAAGCAAAAAAGTTATCCAACATCTATAGCACTCATGTGAAAAACTAACTGCCCCCTTAAACTTAATAGCTGGTTGTGCCACTTTTAGCAGCAACAACTTCAAGCAAATGCTTCTGATAACTGGAGATCAGTCTTTCACAACACTGTGGGGGAATTTTGGCCCACTCTTCTTTGCAGAACTGTTTTAGTTCAGCCACATTGAAAAATTGTCGTGCATGAACTGCCTGTTTAAGGTCCTGCCACAGCATCTGAATCGGGTTCAAGTCAGGACTTTAACTAGGCCACTCCAAAACTTTAATTTTGCTTCTTTTGAGCCATTCAAAGGTGGACTTACTCCTATGCTTTGGTTCATTGTCTTGCTGCATAATCCAGTTGCGCTTGAGCTTCAACTCACGGACTGATGACCGGACGTTCCCCTTAAGGATTTTCTGGTAGAGAGCAGAATTCATGTTTCCCTCAATTATTGCAAGTCGCCCTGAAGCAGCAAAGCATCCCCACACCATCACACTACCACCACAATGCTTGACCGTAGGTATGATGTTCTTTTTGTGGAATTGTTTGATTTACGTCAGATGTAACGGGACCCCTGTCTTCCAAACAGTTCTACTTTTGACTCATCAGTCCACAGAACATTCTCCCAAAAGCATTGAGGATCATCAAGGAGTGTTTTGGCAAAATTCAGACGAGCCTTAATGTTCTTCTGGGTTAGCAGTGGTTTTTGCCTCGCCACTCTTCCATGGATGGCATTTTTGCCCAGTGTCTTCCTGATAGTGGAGTCATGAACAGTGACCTTTATTGATGCGAGAGAGGCCTGCAGTTCCTTGGATGCTGTCCTTGGCTTTTTTGAGACTTCCTGGATGAGTCGTCGCTGTGCACTTGGAGGAATTTTGGAAGGTCGGCCACTTCTGGGAAGGTTCACTACTGTGCCAAGTTTTCTCCATTTGGAGATAATGGCTCTCACTGTGGTTCTCTGGAGTCCCAGAGCCTTTGAAATGGCTTTGTAACCCTTCCGATAATGATGTATTTCAATCACCTTTTTCCTCATCATTTCTGGTATTTCTTTCGACCTTGGCATAGTGTGCTACTGGATGAGACCTTTAAACCAACTTCATGCTGCTGAAAAAGTTCTATTAAGGTGTTGATTTGATTGAACAGGGCTGGCAGTAATCAGGTCTGGGTGTGTCTAGTCCAGCTGAACCCAATTATGAATGCAGTTTCATAGATTAAGGGGGCAAATACTTTTTCACACAGGCCCAGTTGGTATTGGATAACGTTTTTGCTTAAATAAAATATATTATCATTTAAAAACTGTATTTTGTGTTTACTCAGATTGCCTTTGTTTTATGTTAGATTTTGTTTGAATTTTTGAAATGATTTAATAAGAGATATACACAAAAACACAAGAAATCAGGACTCACGGCACTGTACATTGCCATTGCATTATTAGACACTACACATACAGATATAAAACATATTTAATGCTAAACTATTAATTTCTCTGGCTCTTGTTCAGTTCTAGTATACCTGTCTGCAGCTTGCTGAATGGATATGTCCTTCAGTCTCTATCGCACACATGCTGGGTCTCTTTCGGGTGATTTCGCTTTTGAAACGGGTTCAGATAAACCAAAAAATATTAATCACAGAAATTAATGTGTTAATTTTCCCAACCCTACTTATTTTTTACACCTTGGATGACCTTATTTGTCAATAACCCTTAGAACTATATACCCTATTTTTTTAATTTTCAGGACAACCCTCCATACGATAAAGGTGCATTCCGGATCGAGATAACATTCCCTGCAGAATACCCATTTAAACCTCCGAAGATCACATTTAAGACAAAGATCTATCACCCAAACATTGATGAGAAGGGTCAAGTGTGCCTGCCGGTCATAAGTGCTGAGAATTGGAAACCTGCAACCAAAACTGACCAAGGTACAGCACTTCTTCTGACATATTAAAGAAAACCTTCTGTCATCATTTACTCACCCTTATGCTGTTCCAAACCTATATGACTTTTCTTTCACCTGTGGAACACACTGGGAGAATGTTTGGCAGAATCTTTAGTCTCAGTCAACATTCACTTTCATTGCATGGAAAAAATGCAACAGCACGAGAGTGACTAAATGATGACAGAGTTTTTATTTTTAGGTGAACTATTCGTAACTCTTTTTTTTTTCCCCACCTCTAAACAGTAATCCAGTCACTCATCGCCCTCGTCAACGACCCCCAACCTGAACATCCGTTGAGGGCGGACCTAGCAGAGGAATATTCAAAAGACCGTAAAAGATTCTTTAAGAATGCAGAAGAGTTTACAAAGAAACATGGCGAGAAGCTGCCAGTGGACTGATATCACATGGGCATGTCTCCCGTGTATCTCCTTTGCCCACTACTCTAAAACCGTCTCCCCCAATCTGAGTCCCCGCCAGCCAGCGCGCCCTCTCCGTCATCCCGCAATGAGCCTGTGGAGCTCATTGTCCCTTCCGCAGAAAGACTTCTGGGTGTTGATTGGCTGGTGTAATGTGTGTAAATGAGAACTTAAAAAAAAAGTGGAGCGATATGGGGGCGAGGCTAAGGGGTTGGAAGGTTGTTTCTTTTAATTTCTTCTAAAATTGCACAGAGATGTGTTCAGGTCATGCAGTCTGCTGTGCGATACTACAGAGTGTAATGTTAAGTCGTTTCACTTTCACATTTATGACATAAAGCAAAATCCAATAGTTCACTGTATAGAAACACAATACATCAAGGTTCTAAAGGTGTGTGGCAAATGTTTCTTTTATATTTCATCTGTTTTTTATGGTCTTTGCTTAGGTTGCACTGTTTTCTGTTCTTAATAATCTCAGTTTGTTACTCATTAAATCACTGCTTAGTCACTGTCACCGATATAATGTTTATGATGTCATAAAAGGGAAAGCAAAAATGAGTTTGTGTTAATTTATATACGTTTGTTTTTAAATTATTCACAAATGGTGATACTTTTGTACTTTTCTGGAAAGCAACAAACCTGAGAAAGATTGTGCTGTGAGTTTTTTGTTAGTAAAAAGCATGGGTAAGATTGTCTTTTTAAAAATTCTGACATGAAACCAATTATAAACACAGTGCATGTATAATTCAAAGCTCAAGGCAACAAAAGAACAGTTTACCTTTAGAACTATCTGTGGGGTAGTACCAGGTCACACCTGAAAATGGCTTCGTAAAATAGTCTTGACACATCCTTGAAGTAGGCCTACCATTTACAGTAAATGCCATGGTATTTGAGTAATCATTCAGTACCATGTCTTTATAACATCACTGTACCATGGTACAACCACAGAACTTTTTGTAAGGGTTATAGGGAGCCAAAATACTGGATTTGTTTTAATTTTAATTTTAGGTTTAGGTGTTGAGACAGTTATTATTTAAAGTAATACAGTGGTGTTCTTGTTCAACTCTAAAATTACCCTGTGCACTCTCATAACTATCCAAAATCAAACAGCCTGCGTATATAAAGATGCAGCATTTCAGCATCCGGGCGTTAGGGGGCGTGTTACGCATTTGATTTTGGAAGACACTCCCTCAAATGTACCGCCAAATCTGTGAGGCCGACGACATCTGGATAAAATATCGTTCTGAGGATTTTCAAGGTAAATGTAAGAATTCATGGACTAACTATAAGGTTTATTAACCTTATAGAAAGTTTACACGATGACCATAGTTTCCTTAAAAGTGACCTAGTTACTTACTACAATAAAACAGTGTTAACGTGGTAAGCAATCTGTCGTCATAAGAAAAAAATATAAAACAATTCCAAAAGCCTCTTACACTTCTTTTTAAGGAGATCCCATATTAAATTATTATGATTTTACTGTAGTAACATCAGCTGTCTTGTTCTGATGGACATTATGGTTGCATGTCTTATTTTCGTTACCACTGCTAGCTTCACACACTTTATAAAAGTTACAGTATTCTAGTTCAAATGAACTAGATCTGTCTGGACAAAAGGAGTGTTTAAAAGGCCAAATGGATGTATTACACAGTTAACAGTTTGCTGTTGCCTTTGCCAATATTTATCAGTGTTGCCATTTTGTTCAATATTCTCTTACAAAAGTAGAGTGATGGTGTCAGATGGCAATTTCATTCTTTGATACCATGATACTCAACGATTACCATAATTATGTACCATGACGTTTACATGATAATCTAAAGTATTTTAAAGAATATTATGGTATTATCATGGTATCTGTCCAAATGAGTTTTGGGTGAACGTACAACCTCTACAAATTAGGGATGTGCCTTTTGGCCATTTTGTCTACTTGAGTACTCGTTGAGTACTCAAGGGGCAATGACATATACATAACTATATATAATAACATGTCTGACAAACATCTTTGGCTGCTTCGTTGCTTCTTGTTGTTCCAGTGTATCGTCTATTCATTATTATAGGCTGTTATAAAATAATCTGTTACAAAATGTACAAAAGATTGCATAATCAAAATATAATGCATCATATTGTCATTATGTGAAGATTTGCTGCCCATCTCAGTGAAAGAATGTGCTCAACGTGCGTCTGTCTGTTCTTCCTTCAGGTTACCGTAGTAATCTTAGTAAGCGCGCACCAGTTTTTTTTAGTGACTGTCTGAACCGTCTATTTTCAAATAACAGGAGACGCCATAACCATCGCGTTTTTAATATGCTTGTTAATTTGAAGTTCAGTTTTGAAGATGCTGCATTCTGTTCCATTGAAACACTCGCCTGCTGTATATGCGCTGCTTCAGCGCATTGAGTCCACTGCCACATGCCTGGTGTGTGTGTGCCTCCCCAAGTGTTCGCTCCTGTGGGGAAAGCCGCGATGCTCCGTATTGTTGTTGCTGTGATGATTCATGAAGTGTTCCATTCAATTTGGAAAGCTGGAATTTCCACCTTTCAATTTGGGAAAGTGCAACGGAATGATACATTATGTCAGACTTCTAACTTGGAAACTCATACGGGAATCTACAACTCCCATTTCATCGAGATGCAGGTGTGTGTCACACAAACATGTCGGCACCCAGGGCAGAGAGGTTTACAGTCAGTGACAAACATTCACTTTTATTAAATAATATCCATTAACGAGTCAAAGTTCGTACATTAAAGGATAATAAAATGTGTTTAGCAAATGTTTTGCAGAGACAGGTGTTCAAAACATGGTTAATTACACTATTGATTATCGTATTGATGGCATTGCAGCATCATATATCAGTTTGGTTGTTATGAGACGTCTCTGACAATCAATGTACCCCTCAAAACCACAACATAATCAATCTCAAAATGAAAAATAAGCTCCCTCTTTGACATGTTTGTGTTTAGTTGTCAGGAAATTGTCACTGAATTTCGAATTAAGTGAAAAGTCACATCATGCATGATCACCATTGATCATTGTTTTCATGATCGATCATTGCTGCCATGTCCGAGTACCCAAGTACTTGTGCCCATCCCTACTAGAAATGCCCATCTGTATTCTATTTCAGTGTCTTATGCATCCAACAAAATGACAAAGTAGCCCACACTTTACAATGCTGCTGGGATCCACCGATTCCACAGTCTTTTACACTTCTGGTTCCTGTAGCCCCACCCCTAATCCATTTCCCTCTTAAGTATAGAACTAAGTTTAGCATGAGATACGGCACTAAGCAGCTCTAAATGGAGCAATTGGCCCTTCTAGATTAGACTGTCTAATGATAGGAGTCCAGTGTCTGGCATTAAGGTAATTTAATTACAGTTTAAACCATCATGGAAAAGGGGGCTCTGTCAAAATAGACATTTCAACACTAGATCTGGACTAATGGAACAGCCGAAAAGCAACTAAATGTTTCTGCTTGGTAAACAAAAGTGCTTTTAAGAATACAGTGTTTACAAAGTTTAGCATTTTTATTTAACAAGATTGTAATATTAATTGACTCAGATGATTGTGAAACAAACAGTGCAGTTCAAACTCCTAAAGGTTAAATGAAAATTTTGTCATACCCACATAGAGTGTTAGGGACTAACAGCCTCAGCAAAAAAAAACAAAAAAAACAAAATGCAGTGGAATTGAAGGATAATTAAGACTAACATCTTGCCTAAGATCTCCTTTTGTGTTCCACGGAAGAAAGTCTCACAGGGTTGGAACAATACAGAGTGAGTAAATCATGAGAGAATTTCCATTTTTGGATGAACTATCCTTTAAGGAATGTTCTGGTAAAATAAAACTTAAGCTCTATGGACAGGAGCTGCGGCATGCAGTCGATTACCACAGAAAATGATTAGACTCTTACCCAAGTCTGACTTAGACTTCCATTGTTTACACATTACTGTTGACGTTGTTTTTTTTTTGTTTGTTTTTTCAAAATTATTTTCTGTGGCATTCCACAAAAGCTGTAAATAGACTTTAAGATGTATTTCAATCAGAAAATTCCTATAAGAACTTAGCAAGTAAGAAATTTGAAACAAGACAGTCTTGGTTTGATTGACCAGTTATTTAAGCACACGGACCATTTGTCCTGCCACTAGAAGCTTGGCTCACTGTTGTTACAATAAACCCATTACTGTCTGAGATGGTCTGTAGCTGTGTCACCATTGTTAGTGGTACCCTGCTGGTAAATACCTTCAAGGAGTAGAATGCTTCTGACAGCAAAATAAGGTGAGTACTTGAACAAAATTGCATGCATGTCTACTTCGATAATTTTGGATTTTGAGCAGTCAAACATTTGTCTTAGTGGTTGGAGACAAATTAATAAACATTTGTAGTTTTAGGGTTCATTTTATTGAGCATTGTGTATGTATAAACCTTCTGTTTTTGGGATTGGTGGAAGGAGTGCCCATGTTTATCTCTGCTGTACTGGGTCCGGCCTTTATCAGAGGTGCATTGCTCACTTCCTGAACTGTTGGATAGGTGCAGGGATCTTAATATCCTGGCCCTTCTCCAATCTCTTCTCACACTCGATAAGGTAGTTGACACCATCAATTACCAACTGCACCAGTTCCACCTAGTAAAGAAAAGCAGGTTCACACCAGAGTCTGAAAATTGCATGCAGAGAAGATTCTGAAACAGAAGATCTTTGAATGACCTACCTCAGATTTGCCTAGGCGGTCAAGGTTTGAGATGTCAAAGATGTCGCCCACAGCTGCCGTGTCTACTCCGCCAGTGCCACGCTTCTGCAACCGCAAGTTATCCAGGATCTTGCCAAATCGTGGGTCCTACAGGCAATTATTTGGATTAAACATCCATTTCAACATCCCTTACACACTTTAAATACCACAGGATCATTGATGGCATTGCTGTCTGTTACTTCATTATTTTACCAAAGTTACATTTCTTTCTCAAAGCTTTCAATGAAAAGAGAGGGCTAATTGCGGTTACCTTGCTGAGCTTTGGCAAGCGGACGTGTACTCCAGCCCTGAGACCGGTACCCAAGTTGGATGGGCAGGTCAGGATGTAGCCAAGACGTTCATTCCACATGAACTCCCAGCCTCTCTCCTGAATAAGTTGTTCCACCTGTCCAACAGAGAGATAGCCAACAGGTGGAAGAAATCAACTTTACAGGACAACTTATCCTTTATAAATAAGACAATCAAGTGACTGTATACATTTTTATGACCACTCAGCAGTGTTGTTACCTGTTTGAGTCCTCGGCAGAACCTCTCAAACACTCTCTTCATATTGCCACCCTTCTCCATGGAGATGACACGGGTGTGGTCTTCTTCATTGACCCATATTAAGAAGGTCTTCTCGTTGTTGTGCCTTGAAAATGATTGCATGTTTAAGAGATAAAGAGGATTTCTTGTTAAAAACCCATTTCCATGTTATGTAGGAACCATAAGCCTGGATGATACACTGAATCACTATTGCATTGTCACCAATGCCAGCAAGTCCTTTTCTCATTATGAAGTCAACATTTTAGTATCTTGTTTTAGTATCATATGTCATGCATTCAGGCTAACGTTGCATTTAGCCAGTTCTTTATGTGAGAACATGAGCACAATTTTTTAAAATGTTCTTGTTATGTCTACACAAGCTACACAAATGTTGATCAAGTCATGCTAAGAAATTCCTAGAACCATACCAGATGCCTCTTGCATCTGGCCAGTCACGGGCCATAAATGCACAAGTCAACAAGGGGGACACAGGTTTGTCAAACAGGAAGTGGTCCTAAGAGAGAAAGAAAGGAAGACAGGAATAGGTGGAAGAATGGTGGAGGATCGCAGAAGAAGGGGAAGACTAGAAGGTTGGAACATTTCAAACGCAATTTATAAAACACTACAAAAATATGAGGATGAGTCTGGAACTAAAGATTGAGGACTGGTGGGTGTATAAGAGTCGTAGTTTGTTCACTTTCGCTCTAGCCTTACCAGATCCCACGAGCATCAGGCCAGTCCCTGGCCATCCCAGCTGCAGTGAGCAGGGGAGACACAGGCTTGTCAAAGAGAAAATGCTCCTAAGCCATGCCAGCATGAAATGGAGAGTTAAGCATCCTCATGTCATTATTTGACAAATCTTTAACCCAGAGCCCTGTAATGGTCTTAAACAGGGGTGTCAGACTCTGCTAATGGAGGGCCACTATCCTGCAGAGTTTAGTTTCAAACCTTGCTCCAACAAAGTTGGCTGCATTTTTATGTAATCCTGAAGACCTTGATTAGCTGGTTCAGATGTGTTTGATTAGGGTGGGAGCTAAACTCAGCAGGACGGTGGCCCTCCAGAAGCAAAGTTTGACACCCCAGGTCTAGAAAATAAAGATCCTGATATGAAAGAACTAGAAGCAACTCACATTGATAAGTCTCTGCTGCTCATCTTCAGTCATTTCAGTGAGGCTGTAGTAACATCCAGTCAGATCTCCCTTCAGTCCAGCCAAGGCTTGGATAACCACCCTCTCCACCTCACGACGCTCGGAGCGGCTGCAGGCAGGTGGCAGGCTGAGGCCACGGATGCTGCGGCCAGTGCGCACGCGGGAGGACAGAACGTAGCGCTCGTCAAACATGCCTGATGTGATCTGTGATAAAGATCAAGCAGGAAATGTTACATGTAATCAAATAGAACTTTTAGAAACTCTTACTCTAAAAGGTAAGATCGAGAAACAAACAGACATTTACCTTGGAGGCATCAAGGTCAGTGGGATGCTTCATGGTTTTTGGGTCATAGCCATTGTGTCTGTTCTTGATTACTGGATCAAAAATTTCAGCAAACACCTGCAATGTCATATAAGAAAATAAAGGGCGTCACCTAATGATAATTTATATTCTGATATTTTCTTTTGATATTTTCTTGAATAAGGCTGAGGCAACTCCAGACCCTACGAAAAAGACCACCTTAGACCAACATGAATTTCCATACTGGTCCAAGCTGGTTAATGTTTGTTAATGCTGATAAGGTGCTGGTGTAGCTTTGTGGACCAACGTAGTCATGCTGTTCACCTGTGAAACTGGTTGACCAAGGGACTTTTGCTTGCAAAGCTAGTTAAGAAGCCCAGTGGTATCACCAGCATTACATGATGGGCACCAACATCCAAAACACAATAGGCACTTTTCCACCATCATACTGAACGGTTCTTGTTGGGGAACCGTGCCGTTGCATACCGATCCGGGTTTGCTGGCATGGTTATAGTTTCTTTTTCTTCTGTGGTAATGCGAAAGAAGGATTAGAATGGAGTGACTGGGCAAGTGACCAATCATGAGTCACCACGTCACTACAGGCGTTCCACCATCATGGTTCTCTGTTCTGAGCATGGTAACTAATTCCAGGTGGCAATCAGTTTGTAATCAAACTGTGTTCAAGTGGAAATGGTACCGGAACCGTGCCTCACCATCTTCAGACTTGTTCTGCCTAATGGTGGAAATGTGCTAAATGTATGTTGATAAACAGCTGTGGTGAACTTTTCAGATGGGGACAGAAACAACTATCTTGAAGAAGAGAAAGCTGAACATTTAATTTTGTCAAATGAAAAATAAATTTACATAGTTTGATCGTATTGCTGTACCTCATAGCTCTCCTCATCACCAGCAACCATCCCCACTGTTTTGATGAAGGGATGACCGGGGTTGTCCACACCAGTTTGGATGCACTGGTCAAGAGTCCAGTTGTTTGGGGTGATCTTGTCCCTCAACTTGGCATAGATGGCAGGTGTCAGTGCACTGGCCATACAGTTGTTGTGCTTGCGAAGGTCAGGGAAGTCAGCACTGTTGGGAAACACAGTATGACATCCCCAGTCAGGTTCTGTTATTACCATAGGTTAGACCCTTTGGAGTTGGTGGACAAGAGGAGAATCATGTCCAAATTGTCCTCCATGACCTGCTTGTTGGAATGAGGAGCACATTCATCTGTAGGCTGATCCAACCTTGGTGCAACAGGGAGCTCTACAGAAAGTAATTTGTGCCTACTGCAATCAGACATTACAGCTCATCCACTACAATTTTGGGCGGAGACGTCATTGACTTTGAACAGAGACTAGCTGATCAGAAAGAGTGTGGTTAAGGTTTAGATTTTGGATTAGGATTTTGGTGTTGGATCAACCTTAAGGGGTGTTCACACACAAAAAAAGTGACCAGAATCATTCATTTTTTAATGAGTTGGCAATTTGAGGTGACAGGATAGACAGAGTTTTGGCGAAGTGACAAAGTTTAGCAGAGGTCTTCATCTACATATTCTGCAGTACATTAGGAACACCAACTAGCAACCAACAGCACAGCAACTTGGTGACTTCAACTAATTTAATCGCTGTCAGAGTGAACACCCCTTCAAAGACCAACTGTAGTTAAGACTCTGAGAGATGTAATTAGATATATAAATTGGGGGCTTTGGTGTGTATTTAGGAGAATGCAACCACAAAAAAAGGGAAATGCTAGCTCTTCGCAGTCGGCTCCGTCAAGGAGCTTAAATCTTGGACTGCTGATCTGATCTTTGGCATCTATCAGTATGAGGTAGTGTAAAAGTGGAGCTGTGCAGGACAGGACATAAGCTACTTAAGTTTCATGTTCCCTCCCCTTTACCTTTCACTCAGTTACTGTGTGACACTTCATCAAATCACATGAACTCTATGCCAGATTATATATTTTTCCATCATAAAACAGGTGTAAGTTAACCCTGATGGAATAGAAATGGTATTGCACCCTTCTTGGTACATTTGATGAATGCAAAACTAATTATTAGCCCTTCATATTTTATCTGTACATTATTACTAAGTTACATCATTTGAAATGGTAAAGCAAGTGAGAGTCTCTAGACATTTATTAAACAATGAGTAGATACAATATTGCATGGACCATCTATAGGATGTAATTAATTTTATCATTCTGGTGGGTACCTGGGAGGGTAGAGTTTCCTCCTCTGCTCTGCAGAGATAGTGGCACTCTCACTCATCAAATAACCGGTCGCCATGGCGCCAGCTCCTAGACTTGCAATGAGTAAGCCAGTGGTACGGCCTGACAACATCTTGGTGAATGTGCTTGCCATCTTCACACCGTTTCTGGTTACAAAATCCAGTTGGGGTCAGCACTGGTAGAAGAAGGTGGGAGGGTTTTCACAGACTTATTTGAGTATCACTTCAGGTATCTAACAACTTTCATGATAAAATTGACAGATGGTCCCCTAAGCTGACAAGTGGCACCTGATCTAAGATGGCAGCTTACTTGCTTCTGGTCACCTTATTAAGACATTAATTTGTTAACTATATCACCTGTGTCCTTCTCAGTTCCCTGACATTAAAATTGAGGAATCTCTGTGCATGAACCCTCTTGAGTCTATCGAGTTAAAGATGTACATGACCTTTGGATACAGTTCCCATCTTCAAGACTTCACCAGTACAGGATTCTAAAGGATATTTTTGTATAAACCTTCAACATATTTCTTAGAATTTTCTAAAGTACATGTAGACAACTCATGTGTCAACTCTTTTGTCAACTCAACGAAGAAACTCCACTTTCAAATGCTGGGTTGTGGTTTATAATCCCTCAGTTCTCAAGAATATAATTGAGGAGGACATGTCCCAAAATGAAGAATTGGTTGAACAATGGTAGATTCTTAAATGTTTACATTCTTGAACATTTTGTTACATCCTTGATGATGGCAAACCTTACGCTGGTCTAACTGTGGCTCTGAACAGTTTTCTATGAAAGTGAAAGTGTTATTAATAGACTCATAGACTATATAAAGTGTTTGGAACTAAGCGCCAGCTGGCACCAGTCTACCCTAAGGCCTCGTGCTCAACATTCTGAACCGGTCACAAGTGCACATGGCTACAATCTGGCAGCCTGAACCCAGATCTACATAAAACATAAAAAAATATGAACAAACTGTGATACTTTTGAGCAGGTGGCTTGTCAGCACTTTACCCCAATTTAAGGTCTAACTCTTGGAGGAGTTGTGGAGGATTATTAGGCTTTTAACTCGAGGATTTGTCCATAATGTTTAGAGAATGCTGTCAAATAAGATGCTACAACTATAATGTCCTTAAAGACACCTCAGAAATTCCAACAAATAATTTGTGTTAAAATAGTAGCCCTTGCTTGTTATCTGCAATCAATTTTACAGTTATTCAAAAAAGTTTAAAAGAATCTCATCCAAGAGAGAATAATCATCCAAAGTGGTACTAACTTTACACTTCAGTGAATTTTCTTACTAAATAAGTATATATTAACAGATAAATATATGTAATAAATTTTTTTGGTCAACCAAAGGTCCCTTGGCTTACCGCTTCTTTAGATCAGTGTTTCCAATGTTGCAGATAAAAAAAATTTTTTTACCATCCACTGGAATTCCTTTTCTATTTACTTAGATTTGTGTCCTCAGAATAAACATCTACATTCAAGCTCAGATCACGGATTTTGTTTGAACATGAAGGATAAGAGAAGAGAGTTTTACCTGTAGAGTGTCCGCAGTTACAGTAGGCTGTGTCAGTAGGCACACAGTCTGAGCAAAGCTGGCGCCTCCCTGGATATGGGATTAGAAGCCAGCCTGATAGCCAATCCTCTTCCGTGCAAGTGGCAGGTCATAACCCATGTCTGTCGTCCAGCTTGCCCTTGCGACCTGCTACCACAGTCCAGCATTCTGCACTGCACGCACTGGTCTTAAGTACAGTCAGCTCTTTAAAACGTAACAATCTTAACGTCTACTGTCTTTGTTTATGTACCTCCACCTCATCTACACTAGCCAGATGACTAGATAGCCAGAGTGCCATACAAACAGACAGACAGAAAGAAATAGACAAACAGACAGGATATACAGAGAGACCGACTGGAAAAAGGAAAATGTATGTGTATTCATTTATTAAAGTCGAGAGTCCACCAGGAATTTACTGTTTATGAAGCTATAGCATATATACTAAAAAAAAATTGACAAGCATATTATATAAATACTGCCATGACACTTTGCTAGGCAGTATTTTTTCTGAAAACAACCAAAAGGTGTAAACTGGGAATTAATTATTTCCTGTTTAAACACACACACACACACACACACACACACACACACACACACACACACACACACACACGTGTTGGTGCAGCTATCATTATGAGGACTCTCCATAGACATAATGATTTTTATACTGTACGAACTATAGATTCTATCCCCTAACCCTAACCCTACCCCTAAACCTAACCCTCACAAAAACTTTCTGCATTTTTACATTTTCAATAAAACATCGTTTAGTATGTTTTTTAAGTGATTTGAATTATGGGGACACTAGAAATGTCCTCATAAACCACATTTATAGCATAATACCCTTATAATTACCAGTTTGTAACCCAAACCCCCCCCCACCCCCCCAAATATATATCTTTGTCAATTTTTAGATTATATTTAATGCAGAATGCAAACACATGCCAAAGAATGTGAAATATTTCTACAAACATAACCATGCTAAATGAGCAAATGCAGTTTTAATGCAAAATGCAGCTGACCTGCTAAGATAACTGTACATACTTGTTTAAAACATTCACTTAAGATTGAAAAAAACCTTGTATTTACAAATAAAGTAAAATAATGTCTTTTTTAGTAAACTGTAAAAGTGCTTGGTTAAGCTCATCTCAACAGATATAATTTGACAGTTAAGGTAACCTAGATGGAGGTATTGTCATGATTGTCATTCACATAAGCAGATTTTGGTCCCAAACACTTCCTTGGCCATTATAAAATGGAGGGATTATTGGGATAGGTTGTCAACATCAGCCCCTTTGAACATCCATTGGGACATAACATACAATTGTACGCAAAATCTCTGAAATACGATTCGAATGAATGTCTTAAAATGGAACTGATATTTTGCATTCAGGTAAAAACATTTCCAAAAACTATCAAATTGATATTAAATTATATCATGCTAGAAATATGTACTATGAAATATTATAATTGTACATAATATTTACAAAAAGGCACATTTACAGAAAAAGAGTTTACAGCATAAAAACCATAATATCCAAAATATTTCAAACAGTGGCCATTTCAATGACAAATCTTCCACGCTCTAAACAGAAATTATACCAAAATGGAAATATGTTAAAAAGATAGAAGGATAAGTTGTTTGCATACTGGATGGTTATTCCATCATCATCATTTAACGTTCATGTTACAGTGTATGTATGGATTCCCGAAAACTGTCTCATATTATTTGCTATAAAAAGCATCTTGCTTGGTTTCTAACTTTGCAGTTGAGTCCGGTGTAAACATTATCATCATTTTTCGTTGGCAGGAGGGAGTCTTGGCTCAATTTTCACAGATAATTCATAAAGTGTATCTTCGTCCATTACAATTGTTTTGTCGAGAAGGAACTGTGTTACCTGAGAGAAAAATGGAGAAAAAGGAAAAATATAACATCTACAGGTTTTTAGACTGTTTGACACTTAAATCGATCGCTTGGTCCAGTTTCGAGGAGTTCAATTCCTCCAGCTTCCTCTTCTTTCACATGGCATTATGTGTTTCAGAACTGCGGTACATTTGCATCATTAGTGTGAGTGTAGTCTAGATAACCACACATCAATAGCAGTTAACTTCCACAAATTAAGCTAGATTGTATTCCTGCTAACTGCAATCTGTAAGTAGAGTCCACATGAAAATTAGACTCGTTCACAAGCAGACTCAGGTGTTTACTTGGGATTTGGGTGCTTACACCTTTTACACCAACCGAACTTGGATGTCAAATTGACTCTGGTTTACATCAAGTTTCTCGTGTGAAAATGCTATTAAAGCGATATTCACCTATTAAAAAAGTCATTATACATAGAGAACATACCTTGGGTTGCAGCTCGATCCTGTATGGTGTTTGCTGAAACTGACAGATCTCTCTTATTATGTGTGAAATCTGTGAAAATAGCAAATGGACAAATAAAGATGTCGAACTTTGAAAAACACCAAAGTCTTTCCATGTCTTTCAAAATCCTGAATGTGAAGTTCTACAAAATGTACAATGCCTTAGTCGACAGTGTATGATGTGGTTGCAAATACTTAAATCATGATACAGACCAAATTGAAAAAAATGCAACTCACTTGAGAACTGGGTAAGTTGAAGAAGTTTAAAAACAAATTGGACGTTTACCATCCTCATTTTAGAGAAGTTGACGAGACCCTCCTCCATGAAGTTGGGCGTTCCTTCCTCAATGAACGCCAAATCCATCAGATACATGCCCAGATATGGTACACATGGAGGGTTGCAGCTGCGGATTACACATGACCCCAAGTATAAAATTACAGCATATAGTTCTCTCTATATTTTTTGAGTAAAAATAATATTTTACACAAACTTACTTTTTCAGAGTTTCCCTCAGATTCTTAAACCTCCCTTCAGATGAAACGATCTTCTGCAGTCTGTCCATGAGCGCTTTGGTCTGAAAGCAAACATATTCACTCACTGTAAAAACATATCGAAGGGCGCATCTCGTTTTCTTACCTCACAGCTACCATGATTTGCTACTTGGTGTTGCTATTTGGTGGCAAGTGGTATTAGGGGAAGGGACAATTTTATTCTAGAGAGCATTTGATTCTGTGAGCCACTTCTCAATGGAGTTGGCCCTGGAGCTCATGTCTGAATGAGCCATGATCTCAGACGCTATCAGGTTACTCATCTGTTGGGAGAACAGTGGAAGAGTCTTGCAAATGCATGATAATGTGACGATTTGTTTTTTGACACCATTCATTTAGGCAAACTTGTTATAAGTGTGGTTTAGAAGTAGCTCTTAACCCTCTCCCGTAACCGCCCACATTCTTACATATTTTCACACCCATTTCATGAGTCTTTTTTCAATCTGAGGTGTGAACGATTGGTGCTGAACTAGGGTGGGTTTCATGATACTTTAATTGTACAAAATTGTAATAATAAAGAATGATAAGGTGTGTCCAAACTTTTGACTGGCAGTGTATGTAAATTGTTTATAACTTTTGCCCACATCATTGAAGTGTTGACTGGATTTCATGATGTACGGCGTCCTTTCATTTTTGTCCAACTTCATCCAGCCTTGACCAAGAAACTGCCTGGAAAGCCAAAGGTCTGATTTATGAACACATAGTCTTTCCCAAATACTACTCAATAATATTAATGTTAATAATAAAAGCCACTGGCAGGAAATCAATCGTGCTGCTCTACTCTAAAGTTACTATTTTGTACTCATAGACACTCACTCATATGGAATATTCCGGAACACTATATGGTCCAGTAGGGTGATTTGTTCTGCAAGTTCCATGGCAGAGAGCGACACAAAGCATTCAAACTTCGGACACTCTGACTAAATAACACAGAATTACACAAGAATGTAAGAAATACATCCATTCACAGGAACTGCAACGGACTGGAATTGAACGCACCATTTGGACAATGTCCTCAATCTTGAGTTGAGAATCATCTTGTTCTTCTTGTGAAAGAGCACTGAGGGTAAAACATGAATATTATTAAAGGAAATAATATTCCCAAAAATGAAAATTATGTAATTTACTAATTTAACCAAAACATGATTTATTTTTCCTTAACCCTAACAACAAAAGTGGACATTGACAATCAATGTCAAGCTCCAAGAAGGACAAAAAAGTACATTAAAGTGTCATAAAAGTAGTCCATATGACTTGTATGCTATATTCCAAGTCTCCTGAAGCCATATGGGAGCCCTGTGAAATATGCAATAAGAGAGCTTTCTGAAATATGTCGTTATTCACCAAAATAAAACTTGCCTTGTAATGTTGAGTGACTTGAAGGTGAATTCAATTTAAATGTAATTAAAAATATACATATATTCAATAAAAAATTATAACTATTATAATAAAAAGTAAAACATTAATTTACACAAAGGTAAATAAAAAATAAAAAGTAAACATTCACACATACTATGCTAGTAAAACATTTTTGTTTTAATGTCCTGATGAATAACAATGTGAACTGCGCTGGTTAGTCAATTAAAACAGAGGTTTTCTATCTTTGCTCTATCCATCCATCCATCCATTCATCCAACCATCGTTTACTTGTGCTCTATCCGTCCGTCCGTCCATCCATCCATCCATCCATCTATCTACTTGTGCTCTATCATCTGTCCATCTGTCTGTCTGTCTATCTATCTATCTATCTATCTATCTTTGCTCCATCCATCCATTTACTTGTGCTCTATCCATCTGTCCGTCCATTCATCCATCCATCCTTCTATCTATCTATTTGTGCTTTATCCATCTGTCTGCCGTCTGTCTGTCTGTCTGTCTATCTATGTATCTATCTGTCTGTGCTCTATTCATCCATCCTTCCATCCATCCTATCTATCTACTGTATATATCTGGTTTGATGAACAGCTGAAAAATTAGGACTCAAGATGGTGCCGAGTATGGCTGCTGCGTTGCGAGCTCTGACACAACATAGCAGTGTTTTGTTTGTTTTGTTCACAATTCTTATTTTTTTTGTCTTGGATGTTGTCTGCCTTATTGTCTACGACAGACAAACACTTTTGGACATTGGTTCAGCAATTTCACACCGTAAACCGGACTTCAAATTCCTCAGTGCCGACCCGCTGTTTACAAACACGCAAGCGGAGCCCTTTGTCTGAGCTGCCTGGCCGCGGAAACGCAAAAGGAAAAGGACAAACAGAGCCGGTGTTCTCATCAGAGTAAGACGCCACGCAAATCGACCCCCACTACCCACTATTCTACTGGCAAATGTTCAGTCTCTGGATAACAAGCTCTGCGAGCTGAAAGCGCGGATCTCTTTCCAACGAGAGACGAGGGACTGCTGCATTATCTGCCTTACGGAAACTTGGATGTCTGCGGAGATTCCAGACTCAGCCATTGAACCCGCGGGGTTCTCTGTGCACCGAGCGGACAGAGCGAAAGACCTCTCAGGTAAAAGCAGAGGTGGTGCAGTATGTTTTATGATCAACAAATCCTGGTGTGATCAGAGGAACGTACATTCTATCAAGTCTTTCTGCTCTCCTGATCAGGAATTTCTCATGCTTCTGTGTCGACCATTCTGGCTACCGAGGGAATTCACAGTGGTCATCATCACTGCTGTGTACATCCTGCCGCAAGCCGACACAGACCGGGCACTCAAGGAACTGTATGGGAGTATAAGTGAGCAGGAAACCGCGCACCCTGAGGCCGCGTTCATTGTGACCGGGGACTTTAATAAAGCCAGTTTAAAATCAGTCGCACCAAAATACCACCAGCACATTAGTTTCAACACACGAGGGGACCGGGTTTTGGACCATTGCTACTCTCCCTTCCGGGATGGCTACAAATTAGAAGTTCCCCCACCCACCATTTGGCAAATCGGACCACTCTTCCATTCTGCTTCTGCCCGCTTACAGGCAGAAACTGAAACAGGAAGCACCCACCCTCAGAACGATCCAGTGCTGGTCGGACCAATCAGATTCTACGCTACAAGACTGTTTTGATCACACGGACTGGGAGATGTTCCGGTCCGCCTCTGATGACGACATCGAGCTTTACGCTGATAGCGTAATGTGTTTCATCAAAAAGTGCGTAGAGGACGTGGTTCCGACCAGAACAATACGGATCTATCCGAATCAGAAACCATGGATAAATAACGATGTTCGCTCGGCACTTAATGTGCGGACCTCCGCTTTTAATTCCGGGAACGCGGAGGAGCATAAACAAGCCAGTTATGCCCTCCGAAAAACTATCAGAACCGCAAAACACCAGTACAGGAGCAGGATTGAAGGACAGTTTAACACCACCAACTCCAGAAGCATGTGGCAGGGAATTTACATCATCACGGACTTTAAAGGGAATAAAAACTCCACCATGAACACCGCTGCCTCTCTCCCGGATGAGCTAAATACATTTTATGCTCGTTTTGAGGGAAATAACACCGCCCTCGCAGAGAGAGCTTTCGCGGCCGAAGCTACAGTGGTTAGTTCACTCTCCGTCTCTGTAGTGGATGTAACCCGATCCTTCCGACGGGTGAATATCCGCAAAGCCGCGGGCCCAGACGGTATTCCGGGCCACGTCATCAGAGCGTGCGCAAACCAGCTGGCTGATGTTTTTACGGACATTTTCAACCTTTCCCTCTCTTTGTCTGTAGTCCCCACATGCTTTAAAACATCCACCATTGTGCCTGTACCAAAGTAATCAAAAATCACTTGCTTAAATGACTGGCGTCCTGTTGCTCTGACCCCCATCATCAGCAAATGCTTTGAGAGACTAATCAGAGATTACATCTGCTCTGTGCTGCCTCTCTCTCTTGACCCGTTGCAGTTTGCTTACCGCAACAACTGCTCCACTGATGATGGCATTGCATCTACAATACACACTGCTCTCTCCCACCTGGTAAAAAAGAACACTTATGTGAGAATGCTGTTTGTAGACTACAGCTCAGCATTCAACACCATAGTGCCCTCCAAGCTAGATGAGAAACTCCGGGCTCTGGGCTTAAACAGCTCGCTGTGTAGCTGGATCCTGGACTTCCTGTCAAGCAGATGCCAGGTGGTTTAGAATAGGCAGCAACATCTCCTCATCACTAACCCTCAACACTGGAGCCCTGCAGGGCTGTGTTCTCAGCCCACTCCTGTATTCCTTGTACACACATGACTGTGTGGCAACACATAGCTCCAATGCCATCATTAAGTTTGCTGATGATACAACGGTGGTAGGTCTGATCACTGACAATGATGAAACAGCCTACAGAGAGGAGGTGCACACTCTGACACACTGGTGTCAGGAGCACAACCTCTCCCTCAACGTCAGTAAGACAAAGGAGCTTGTGGTGGACTTCAGGAGAAAAGACAGAGAACACAGTCCCATCACCATCAATGGAGCACCAGTGGAGAGTCAGCAGCTTCAAGTTCCTGGGTGTCCACATCACTGAGGAACTCACATGGTCCATCCACACTGAAATCGTTGTGAAGAAGGCTCATCAGCGCCTCTTCTTCCTGAGACGGCTGAGGAAGTTTGGAATGAACTGCCACATCCTCACACAGTTCTACACCTGCACTGTAGAGAGCATCCTGACTGGGTGCATCTCCGCCTGGTACGGCAATAGCACCGCCCACAACCGCAAAGCACTGCAAAGGGTGGTGCGAACTGCCAGACACATCATCGGAGGTGAGCTTCCCTCCCTCCAGGAAATATATACAAGGCGGTGTGTGAAAAAAGCTCGGAGGATCATCAGAGACTCCAGCCACCCGAGCCATGGGCTGTTCTCACTGCTACCATCAGGTAGGCGGTATCGCAGCATCAGGACCCGCACCAGCAGACTTCATGATAGCTTCTTCCCCCAAGCAATCAGACTTTTGAACTCTTGATCTCCCACGATCAAAATACATCAGCACTGCACTTTATTACCCTTACTCTTATATCTCACACCGGACTGTCATAAATTATATTATTATTATATTCTCTCTTAACAACTGACTATCAACCGACAGCTTGAATGTCAATACAGTACAATACTGTACATTCTATATATACTATATATACTTTTTTATATATATTTTATTTTTTTATTGAATAATGTGTATCTATATAGTGCGTATTGTATACTGTACAGTGTATGTTATTATTTGTATATTGTTGAGTGTAATTATGTGTATATCAGATGTTTAAATTGTGTTGTGTTAATTTGATGTTATTGTAAATTGGTATATGTCTCATCACTGTCACGACTGCTGTGTTGATCGGAACTGCACCCAAGAATTTCACACACCATTGCACTTGTGTATATGGTTGTGTGACAATAAAGTGATTTGATTTGATTGATTTGAACAAACAAATTAACTAACTAAAACAAATTAACAAACTAAACAAACTAACTAAACTAACAAACTAAGAAACTACCAAACAAAACTAACTTAACAAACCAATTAACAAACTAACTAAACTATCTAACTAACAAATTAACTAACTAAAACAAATTAACAAACTAAACTAACTAACAAACAAACAAAACTAACTAAATGATGCAACTTCTGAAACACTGAAGTAAACAGACTTTTGTGGTTTATTGCTGTACCTGGCCTGCTGAATTGCCTCCACCCATCCGCTGTAGTCAGCATCCATCTCCGTCCGCAGTTCCAGAGGCTTCTGTCCATCATAGCCGAAAATCACCAGAAAACAATGCTGAATAAGACAAGAGATTATACATCAGTAGGCCACAAATCAACATTCAGTATGACATTTGGCCGATGGTTTGGCAGAATAAAAACAGTTCTGACCTAAATACAGATGCTTCCTGCGGTCACTGGCATGAACAAGCATGCACTTATTATGTTTCATTAAATTAAGTGACAGCGGACATGTTACGGAGTTATTTTGCCCTAAAATCATACAGAAACATCCAAAACATGGACTGGAAAGCCCATAAATGAAAAATAACAAAATATCAAGAGACTGACAACTTTAAAATAAGGTTTAGCATTCAGAAAATGAAGCTTATTTTTAGGACCTTTAAGATTTTTGTTCTGTGACATTATTTTCACAACATTTAAGCATATCTTCCCCTATTTTCATTAGTAGTAGCGGTTCTAGCTTGTATGGCGCACTGGGTGAAACCCGCTTCAACACGCCCCCAAAGTTGTTGACCGGGAGGGGGGACCGTGCCTCGTGTAGCCCCTCCCACAAGGTGCCGCTCTGGGCAACTGCCCATGTCGCCTATGCCTAAATCCACCACTGTTCATTAGTGTAGTCCAGACATTTACTTTTGATTGTTAATGATTATTCTCCATGGTGATTCTAACTAAATTCAAATTACAGTAAAACAAGCCATTTTTACAAATATAATATTAAAGGCAGCCAAACACATATTACCATGGTGTATATACTTCACCATTTACAGTATATGAGTTTTCAAGGATGTAGGCTTAAGGGCTTGTTTGTGTTGATAAATGGCTGGTGTGTGTGTGAGAGAGAGAGAGAGAGAGAGAGAGAGAGAGAGAGAGAGATTATGTAACTGCAGAGCTTCGCCTATCAGTATTTAATGCACTGTCCTCAGCCGCAGGCCTTGTTTAAACCAAGAGATAACAACAGACATGACCATCCCACAAATATTCTAAATCTTTTTAACTTTCACCAATCTACCATCAAAACTACTGGATCAATTGCACATATCAAAGCTGCCACTTAAAAGCGACTTTGGACTTGTTTTAGATGCTAATTACTGAAAAGGCATTATAAGTTGCTATTTAGCCTTGTGCAATCTATGTAATCACTCTTTTCACTTATTTTGGTAAGGGATCGAGTTTTCATAAAAGGTTGCTTGTTTCCCTTATGAGATTCTGTGCCAGTTTACAATAACAATGCTTAAGGATTGTTAAGATTCAGCACTTGTATCTGCTATCTTTGCATAATTTTTCACGTAGCTCTGTGTGCATGTGTTTTCTTTGTTTACACACACAGACACACACACAGATTGTCCTTTTGAAATGATGCTCTGTAGACTTTTATTCAAACGACCGCATCTAGGAGAAACACACCACCACTGGCACTACTATTCTTAGACGGACAACCCACTATTGTGCAACAGAAGGATGCTCACATTTGTGTGCAACCCGTTTACCCATCAGCAGAGCTCATGAAATCGCAATATTTCCAGATGGGCTGCATCTGCAGGAATCCACAAACTGACTGGACAAAATACTGTAAAGTCAACATGAAACAGCATTCACAACGCATTTCACTTTTGTAATATGATGCATTTCTAAACTGTGCATGATTTATATTCAACATGAAGTTGTTACATTTTGATAAAAGCAAAATGCTTTAGAACAAAGTGCACTAATGATTCATGCACAATAAGATATACATTACATATGCATTAATAAAGTATATAGCATCAATTATGATTTCCTGCCCTTGTGGAAACTCTGATCCAGTAGCACCTTACGTAACATTTTAAAGCAAGTACTTTAAGCATAATACAGTGGCACTTCAACATGACATCAAGCCTGATTTCCATAGTAACCCAAGTCATCAGCACACTGGCGGTTCTATCAAGCATATTTCATTTGCATCTCAATCTTTATCAGGTCCATTCAGAATGGCAGATTATCTCTGAACGACCCAAACTGAAGCCAAAGTAAATATCGGTCAATCGGATAATGGAGTTATGAGCACTAATAATCCATTTGCATCACAGCAGTTCAAACTGGATTATCGTATATAAAAAGTTCCCTAACTATAAATTAGAAGTGCATTTTAAAAACATTAACATAATTAATTGTAATTTTATTCTCCACTAAACGCAGCCATTACATGCACAAAATATTTTTTGCATCAATAAATGAGCGTTTTATAAATATGCCAGTTACTTTGCATATCACAAAAGCACGCTTAATTGAGTTGGCCCAGAAGTCAAAGCACAACTGGGCATTTGCCTATAAAATGCTTTTGGAGCACATTGAAGCTCTCTGATGCTTTGCGCTGTTTGAACTTCCCACTCCTTCATACGGCTGAGAAAGGGACGCTGTAATGGTGCAAAGAAATGTCTGCAATGAGCCGCATCAAATAAAACTACAATAAACGGCAACATTTTTAACAGTAATACCAAACTTTGTCTTTTTTGGAGGAGATGGCTCGCTGGTGAACTATAAAACGTAAGCAATGAAAAGAATAAATGCAAGTGGAATGTAAATAAAAACTATTTGCACAAGTAACTTCTCTGATTAGCCTAATAATTTTCTATAAATATAAATTTCTCTTCAGTTTGATCCTGACAGCAGAAATTACTTAATGTTCATAAAAAAGTGTACAACCTTATATTGGGTGATTCTCACGAAACTGCACAAGACAATGTCCTGGTCATATTAAACCCTAATTTGAAAAAAGATTGAATAATATTTTGCATAAAGAAAATGAAGCCTACATTTAGAACCATTAAGATCGTTTGTGTAACTGGTCCTGCTCGACCCACCCCGAACGAGATTTTGAACCGGTGACTCCGGCGTGTGAGGCGGGCGCACTAACAAGGAGGCTAAATGATACAGCCCCCAGCGTCAGTCACTAGTGCGCCTCTTGAGGCCAGGGGAGCGAGGTTTACACACACTGCAAAGCAATCTGTCAGCTGGCTACTGTTACACTCACCCCCATCCGGGTCACGGCACCACTGTAACAGGTCCTGCTTGACCCTCTTCGAACGGGATTCGAACCGGTGACTCCAGCGTGAGAGGTGGCCGTGCTAACAAGGAGGCTAAAGCCCCCAGCGTCAGTCACTAGTGCGCCTCTTGAGGCCAGGGGAGTGAGGTTTACACACACTGCACAGCAATCTGTCAGCTGGCTACTGTTACACTCACCCTCATCCGGGTCACGGCACCACTGTAACCGGTCCTGCTCGACCCTCTTTGAACTGGATTCGAACCAGCAACTCCTGCATGGGAGGTGGGCATGCTAACAAGGAGGCTAAAGGCTACAGCCCCCAACGTCAGTCACTAGTGCGCCTCTTGAGGCCAGGGGAGATAGGTTTACACACACTGCACAGCAATCTATTTAGCTGGCTACTGTTACACTCACCCCCCTAAACCTCACTCCCATCCGGGTCACGGCACCACTGTAACCGGTCCTGCTCGACCCTCTTCGAACGGGATTCGAACCAGCAACTCCTGCGTGGGAGGTGGGCATGCTAACAAGGAGGCTAAAGGCTACAGCCCCCAACGTCAGTCACTAGTGCGCCTCTTGAGGCCAGGGGAGATGAGGTTTACACACACTGCACAGCAATCTATTTAGCTGGCTACTGTTACACTCACCCCCCTAAACCTCACTCCCATCCGGGTCACGGCACCACTGTAACCGGTCCTGCTCGACCCTCTTCGAACGGGATTCGAACCGGCGACTCCTGCGTGGGAGGTGGGCGTGCTAACAAGGAAGCTAAAGGCTACAGCTGGCTACTGTTACATTTGCATTTTGTGACATTATTTTCAAGACACTTAAGCACATTTTATCTCCCAGTTATCATTACTGTAACACTTCCAGACGTTTTACTTTAACTATTCTCATTTCTTTCAGTTGGAATTTTTATTGCCATAACACACTTACATTGTTAATGTATTACAGTAAAAAAGATGCTGTTGTACAATGATTTTTTAAATAAAATCTGCAAAAATGAAAGGCAGCAACAGGAGAGATCTACTACTATGTATACATACTTTAAAGTTTTCATGTTGCTGTAATGAGAGTATCCAAATGACCATCTTTTTTCGCACTGCTGTTAATGAGAATTGGGGGTAAATTGTGCATAACAGTCATGAAAATAATGTCACAATGTAAAAACTCTTGATGGCCTTAAAAATAGGCTTCATTTTCTATATGCAAAATATTATTTCTTATTTGTTTCTTTTGATTTTGGAGTAAAATAGGACATTTTCTTGACAGGTTTCATGAAAACTACCCATTAGGAAAGCACATTATATTGGTGACCACATCAGTATTGGCTGAAAAATGTGTGACATATTAAAGGGGTCATGACATGCTTTTTTATCATTTTAATATGTTCCTTGAGGTTCACTTATAATATTAGTTAAGTTTATTGCACAAAAAAAAATAAATAAATAAAAAACAGTTATAAATTCATAAAACATGATCAATTTCCACCCTCATTCTCACCCTCTGTGTACATTCCTCCAGGAAACTGCGGTGAAACAAAAAGCAGCACGTAAAAGTCAGTTTGTAAAATTTTTGTTATTGTAATGTTCATTCTATGAGACTCGGTTGCATAGTTTTTACTCATCCCTCGTTAATAATAATAAAAAAGTAAAAATCTGGGTTACAGTGAGGTACTTACAATGGAAGTGAATGGGGCCAATATATAACCATTAAAATACACTGTTTCGAAAGAAACCTACCTTATCTGAGTGAAGTTATATATCCAATATTACAAATTTGTTACCATGATGACATAGCAGTAAAACGGTAAACCCTGTAATGTCACACTAAAATCACATTAACACATGTAATGTTTACGTCTTACGTCTATACTTTAGAAACAGAGTGGTCAGTAGCGGTTCTAGCTTGCATGGCACCCTGGGCGAAACCCGCTTCAACACGCCTCCAAAGTTGTTGATGGGGGGGGGGTCTGTGTGGGTGCCTCGTGCCGCCAAGATGCCACCCTGGGTAACTGCCCATGTCACCCATGACTAAATCCGCCACTGAGAGTGGTTATGGACTAGCCCCATTGACTTCCATTTTAAGTGCCATACTATATTTGCAATGTTTGTATTTTTTAAATAAACGTGGGATGAGTCGAAACTATTTGTTGTGGTAATCAACATTATGCCACAAATGCTGTTGATTGAGTTTATTAACTTGTATTGAACCCGGAATATTCCTTTAAGATTTTTTGCATCGTGACGTTATTTTCATGTCAAATAAGCACATTTTCCACTAAAATGAATTAACAAATGCATCTAGATTTGTACATGTATATAGAGTTTACTCAAGAGATTCTCATTACTATAATACAATACTTTTTACTGTATGAAAGTAAAAGATTACTGTAATGGAAGGATTTTTTTTTTTTAATCAGTATTTTTTAAAGTACAATAAATACTGAACTATTTAAATAAAATATAATTATTTTTGCATTACAGTAATGAGGATTTTGACGGAAATGTGCTTCACTGTTATGGAAATCATGCATAAAATCATGTTTTTAAGCGTATTTCTTTAGTTTTGCTTTTTGGGATGAAATATGACATGGACATGTTTTTAGTTTTGTGAGATTCACCTTTAAACTGATCAGACTGCAGACTGATGCAAAAAATAGACTGATCCTCCTCATCAGTGCAGTCAAGAAACTCATGCTTAGGAGCCACGGACAACAGGCCTTAATCTGGACAAAACGTGTTGGACTGAGTGCTGGTGTGCTGATGAGGGGCTTTCATGTCTCGTGTGGTTCAAACAAACAGCCAGAGATTAGAATATATATCTGCTATACGTATGTGCAGAAGATCAGATCATATAATCTGCAAGACGCAGCTTACACGAGCAGAGACTGCAGTGCATGCTAGTTTATTGATCCAAATCGCATGTTGACCTTTAGTGTTGTTTATTGTTTACTGTAAGTAAAAATATCTTATAATATGGATGTTGAAATAATGGCTTGTTCTACTGCAAATCACACTTAAAGGAGTCATGACATGCCTTTTTTATTATTTAATATGTTCTTTGAGGTTCACTTATAATATCAGTTAAGTTTATATATATATATATATATATATATATATATATATATATATATATATATATATATATATATATATATATATTTGTAAAACATGATAATTTTCCACCTTCATTCTCAACCTCTGCTCGGTTTTGGTGCTGCTTCTCCTTTAAGACTTGACAGTAAATGCCACTGTTGTGATCGGCTTTCTGCTCTTGACTGACCTGCTCTCTTCTTGTCATCTCAGTGCTTACCACTACTGGGCGGGGCTACAGAAGCGGTAAAGTAGATGTGATGTAGACGTTGATGTGTTGTTTTGGAGGCGGTCATATGCAAATGTCTACCACAGTGTGACATCACAATGTGGCGGAGTTGTTTTGGCAGATTGGTTTCACCAAATGCTCTTTTTGCAGTGAGGAGGAAGTTTTGAGTTCTGAAACTTAATATGTTTTTATAGTACAATGACCTCTTATATGTTGTTCTACATGTCATGACCCCTTTGAAGGAATATTTCGGGTTTAATACAAGTTAATAAGCTCAATCGACAGCATTTGTGACAATGTTGATTACCACATAAAGCAAAAATCACTGTTACAGTGAGTCACTTACAATGGAAGTGAATGGGGCCAATCCATACACGTTAAAATACACACTTTTTTTAAAGGTATAGCCATAAGACATAAACAGTATGCGTGTTAACATGATTTTAGTGTGATAAAATTGCTTATTAACCTTTTCTGTTTAAAATTATATCCAATTTTACAACTTCATTGCCATGACGACATGACCGTAAATCCTATAATGACCATAAATCAAATTTAAACAATTTTACAGCCCAAATAATACACAAGTTTTAACAGAAGAATTGATGTAAATGCATTTATAAAATTATACGCTTCATATTTCTGCTTTTAAAACCTCCAAAAATTGGCTCCATTCACTTCCATTGTAAGTGACTCACTGGAACAGATTTGAGCTCCTTTTTTTTTTTTTTTTTTTTTTTTTTAAAGAATAGGAGGAATGACTCGGAAGTACATTTTTGTGGTAATTTCAACATTATGCCACAAATCCTGTTGATTGAGCTTTATTTTATTGAACCCGGAGAATTCCTTTAAAAATGTAAGCATCTGCGCTCAAATGGTGCTAGAGCTTTTCTCAGAACTAAATTAACTTTCCTGTGGCATTTTGCAATGACTTTTATTGTTCTAATTGACATTTGCATGTCTGTCTTTGGGGTTGTCCATTGTTTATAAATGAAAATGTCCTAAAATAGTGATTGTTTACATATTGACTTGTTGACAATGATAGATATTTATTGAAACTGCAAAGAAAAAGCTGCCGCTATCTGGAGTCGCAAGATACCTACCCTAGCAACCGGAGTCACTCAGCACTCACGTGCTGAGTGACTTCAGTCAGGCTTCCTAAGCAACCAATTGGCCCGGTTGCTAGGGTAGGTAGAGTCATGTTGGGTTAACCTCCTCGTGATCACTATAATGTGGTTCTGGCTCTCGGTGGGGCACGTGGTGAGTTGTGCGTGGAGAATAGTGTGAAGCCTCCACACGTGCTATGTCTCCGTGGTAACGCGCTCAACTAGCCACGTGATAAGATGCGTGGATTGACGGTCTCAGACTCGGAGGTCACTGAGATTCGTCCTCCGCCCCTGAGGCGAGTCACTACGCCACCACAAGGACTTAGAGTGCATTGGGAATTGGGCATTCCAAATTGGGGAGAAAAGGGAAGAAAATCAAAAATAGAAAAAGCTGCCACTGATAATTTGATTATTTTTAAAGGGGTTTTTACACTATACAGGACAATCATTAAAAGCTATCATATCTAATAACACACACACACACACACACACACACACACACACAAATTCCTATTTTTAAGATTTGCACATTTCAATTTTATTACAAAATTCCATAAAACTGAATTGTGTAATTTTTAACTAATTGAAATCCATATTCAAGTTATTTTAAAGTAATTTAGTTAACAATGACTCAATTCAATCTGATGGAATTTTGTTACGAAATTGAAATGCGTAAAATCTTAAATATAGGCTCAAATATTTTTTTGAGTGTGCAATATATAAGGTTTTATGGTTGGTATGAAAATATTTACACCAACATGTTCTGTGTTAAAAGTGAATTACACACATAAACACAAACACGTGGTACAGAAACCAACTTTCTCCTATACACTTTCAAACTGGCACACTTCAATTTGCCTTTGATCCTAATATAAATTAGCAAGCACTCATCCATAGATGAAACTGAGATCAGATTCATACCTGCTGTTTATCTGAACTCTCTTTCCCGATGGTGGAGACTTTTGGAGCTGGAATCCTCTCGCATGTGCATCCCTCCAGTAGATAAATCCCTGATGGTCTGGCACTGTGCTCGTTCACAACGTAAAACAGCACATTCTGGAAAAGTGTGAAGTATTTCTTGTTCCAGCAGCTGTTTTCTGCGGCTTGATGCCTTCTTTACGCGCAACCATGGACAGATAGAGCGCGTGTCCCTCATTATAGTGCACACTCTTCTGCATATGTCACACTGGACACATCATCATCATCCTCACACATTGATGACACCTCCAGCAGCCAGAGATGATCTAAAGTTCAATCCAACCCGCTGATGCTGCGCGCAAAGGAGATTCCAGACGCGAATGACGCGTAATTACGCACTGAGATGAAGGAGCGCACGACAAAAAAGAAGTGTAGCTAACAATCTAAAATACAGTTCAAAAAGTAAAAGAGACAGAAAATGTGGATTAAAAATGTTTTGGGCCTAAGCTGCGTGCAGCAACGTAAAACAAAAATAGATCCAGTGAACAGACGGTACAACAGAATCACAACTCGGTGATAATCGGCTTTCACATCAACTTAAAGAGACAGATCTATTTACCCTCATAGTCTCTATCTGCCCCAACTGTCACTATTTACCCCACAGTATGAAGCTAATACATTTTAAATACACGATAATAAAAGTAAATACTACTATATCCTTCTCACACGCCAGTGAAATTAGTTTTGCCCCTTTATGTAGCAGTGTTGGGCAACGCCACAAAAAAGTACAAAAAGTAGCCACGCTCCTAACAAGCCTACATTTTTTTTTTTTTTTTTTTTTTTTTGTATCGTGACAGTAGACGGTTTTCAAAATTACAGAGCCCCTTAGAGGACAGGGCGAGATTTATATATATAAACTATATTGCCAAAAGTATTCGCTCACCCATCCAAGTAATTGAATTCAGGTGTTCCAATCACTTCCATGGCCACAGGTGTATAAAATGAAGCACCTAGGCATGCAGACTGCTTCTACAAACATTTGTGAAAGAATGGGCCGCTCTCAGGAGCTCAGTGAATTCCAGCGTGGTACTGTGATAGGATGCCACCTGTGCAACAAGTCCAGTCGTGAAATTTCCTCGCTACTAAATATTCCACAGTCAACTGTCAGTGGTATTATAACAAAGTGGAAGCGATTGGGAATGACAGCAACTAAAATGACAGAGCAAGGTCAGCGGATGCTGAGGCGCATAGTGCGCAGAGGTCGCCAACTTTCTGCAGAGTCAATCGCTACAGACCTCCAAAGTTCATGTAGCTCAAGAACAGTGCATAGAGAGCTTCATGGAATGGGTTTCCATGGCCGAGCAGCTGCATCCAAGCCATACATCACCAAGTGCAATGCAAAGCGTCGGATGCAGTGGTGTAAAGCACGCCGCCACTGGACTCTAGAGCGGTGGAGACGCGTTCTCTGGAGTGACGAATCACGCTTCTCCATCTGGCAATCTGATGGACGAGTCTGGGTTTGGCGGTTGCCAAGAGAACAGTACTTGTCTGACTGCATTGTGCCAACTGTGAAGTTTGGTGGAGGGGGGATTATGGTGTGGGGTTGTTTTTCAGGAGCTGGGCTTGGCCCCTTAGTTCCAGTGAAAGGAACTCTGAATGCTTCAGCATACCAAGAGATTTTGGACAATTCCATGTTCTCAACTTTGTGGGAACAGTTTGGTGATGGCCCCTTCCTGTTCCAACATGACTGCGCACCAGTGCACAAAGCAAGGTCCATAAAGACATGGATGAGCGAGTTTGGTGTGGAAGAACTTGACTGGCCTGCACAGAGTCCTGACCTCAACCCGATAGAGCACCTTTGGGATGAATTAGAGTGAAGACTGCGAGCCAGGCCTTCTCGTCCAACATCAGTGTCTGACCTCACAAATGCGCTTCTGGAAGAATGGTCAAAAATTCCCATAAACACACTCCTAAACCTTGTGGAAAGCCTTCCCAGAATAGTTGAAGCTGTTATAGCTGCAAAGGGTGGGCCGACGTCATATTAAACCCTATGGATTAAGAATGGGATGTCACTTAAGTTCATATGCGTCTAAAGGCAGATGAGCGAATACTTCTGGCAATATAGTGTATATATATATATATATATATATATATATATATATATATATATATATATATGTATATAAAAAACATTTAATAGTTTTGCGTTCCCTCGCAATAAATGTACCATTGTTTTACTACAGTAACCATATTGTACTGCAGTCAAACCATATTAATATTGCAGGAAAATGAAAACTATAGCAATCAAAAACCTTGTGGTTTTACTATGCAAATACCATAGTTTAACTAGACTACAGTAGTTTATTTGTTTTCACATATCCCTGCTAAGCTGGGCTCAGAGTGCAGGATCAACCATGATACAGCACCCCTGGAGCAGATAGGGACAAGGGCCTTGCTCAAGGGCCCAACAGTGGCATGTTGGTGATGCTGGGGCTTGAACACCTGACCTTCTGGTTAGTAACCCAGAGCCTTAACCACTGAGCCAGCACTGCCCCTGACTATAGTAGTTATCATATTATTGTATAATATTGTAGACTGTAGTAACCATAGTTTGTGGTGGAAATCCTGATTTTACTACAGTAATATTGTACTGTAGTAGGTTAATCTTGTTTTGTTTTTGTTTTTTTGGCAGTAACCATGGTTTTATTATATATTGTAGTAACTATGAAAAGTAACCATGATTTGAATACACGGTGCTGTATCTATATAGTAACCATGGTTTTACTATAGATTAACCATTGTAATGTTGTGGTTACTGGTTTTACTACAAATACCAAAAAAAAAAAAAAAACAATTATTACCATATTTTTATTTTATTTTTTATTATTATTATTATTATTTTTATTACTATGGTTTCACTACGAATATCACTATGAATAGGATTGATTCATTATAGTGAATCGGTTTGTTAGAACGGTTTATTTCCATTATCCAGCTCAAAAACGATTCGCCTGTTCATTCTTGTCCCTGCGCGTAATTTGAGTTCCATTTGCGACTTTTTTATATAGAAATATTTCATTGAATGCAGCTGTTCTTAACTATGTTTTCGACTGGTTGTATACATTATGGTGATTTCTAGTTTTATTAGTTGTGTAAATTTGTCGACGTTATCATTTGATGGTGAATGGTGGCCAGAACTCTGAAGCAGAGGCGGTGCCAGGATTTTTTCACGAGGGGGCCGGGCAGGGTTCCGTGATTAGTCTGGGGTGGCACCGAAATTCTGTCCGACCGGGGTTGGGGCGAGTGGAGTGTTGTCCAACCTGGGGGGGTTGTTGTCTGTGAGTTGGGGGGCACATGGGGTGGCCAGGCTTCTGTCGGGTGTGTGTGTATGTGTGTGGGGTGCTAGAACCGCTCCTGCTCTGAAGGTCCAAATATCACGTAAAGGCATCATAAAAGTAATCCATATGACTCCAGTGGTTTAATCAATGTCTTCATAAGTGATCAAATCAAAATGTAAATCCCTTTATAAATCTTGACAAGACTCTGCGCATGTGTCAAGCACTAGGAAGTGTAATCGAGCTTGAAATAATGATCATGCCTACTGCAGTGGAGGAGTTATATTGGTTTGTTCTCACCCAAAACTGACTGGATCGCGTCAGAAGACTTTGATTAAACCACTGGAGTCGTATGGATTACCTTTCAAATTCAGAGTTCTGGTCACAATTCACTTGCACTGTAAGGACCAACAGAGCTTCTGCAGAAGAAAGTCATACACATCTGGGATGGCATGAGGGTGAGTAAATGATGAGAGAATTTTCATCTTTGAGTGAATTATTCCTAAAGTATATGAACATGCGTGACTGCAATCACATGTTGCATTTTCATCTGTCACAAACAATAAATCCATTCTGAAAATCTCAGAGAGCCTATGAATCTAAAGGCTGTTAGACTGTAAGACCACAAAAAGCCACATGATCAGCAAAACACAGATAATGGGCTAAAACGAGCTTTAAACAGGCCAGAGGCAGAATTTGTACTGCAGCAAACCTGACTGTGTGTTGAGACGCAGATGGTTCACAACAGTCCAGCCGCAGGTCTTCACTAACATGCTGATTTTTAGTATTTTGTGTAAGCCTGCCATCAGCTTCTGTCTGATAGATTATTGAAGATTTTTTTAATGCATTAAATGTGAGAGAAACTTTAGTGGGGAGCTCCAGCATTCAATCCAGAATCAGCCCAAAAATCCAGAGTTGTGCACCATTCAGAATTAAATTGAATGACTGTAAAATTCCAATTCAATTTCTGAATTTCAATTTAATTTAAACGAATGTACATGCAATCAACACTAAAAACAAATATACATATTTTAAGGATTACTCATTTCAATTTTTATAACAAAATTCCATCAAACTGAACTGAGGAATCTTTTACAAAATAAAATAAAGCTCCCTAAATATTTTAAGATTTATTTATTTTAATTTTGTTAAAAAAAAAAAAATACACAATTCAGTTCTATGGAATTTTGGTATGAAATTAAAATGTGTAAATCTTATTAAATAGGCTAGAATATTTTTCGGGTGCATGCATTACCAATAAACATGTTGTCATACACACAACATTTTATTAGAATAAATTAACCAAACCCAAAATGCTCCAATTTACCACAAGGTCAAATTTTTTTTGAAGTCATCTAAAAACAATGTGCAGGACATTTTGTGGTGCCATAAGGCAAAATTAAAATCTGTTTTGATGGGATTTTTTTTTTTTTTTACAAGTTTAGAAAATGTCTAATCAGTTGAAATCCAATATATTCTACATATCAGGGAATAAATAGGCATAATTAGTCACTTAATTAGTTTTTGTTTAAAGGTTGAATTTCAATGAATTCCACTGTAAACACTAATGTTGTCATAAATTAAGTTGTCTTAATTAACCATTACTTGACATCAGGGGGAGAGCTAGAGGGGGGGCCAGGGGAGCCCCCGGACAGAAACCTGGCCAACCCACTGACCACCCCACTCACAGCTGCACCTCTCTGTCCCGGGTGTCACTGTATCCACTCACCTCCGTTTTTGTATCCACGTGCCCATTTTCTGTGTTAAGTTATAGACAATTTTACAAATTCGTTGCCGTGATGACATAACGCCGTACACCCTAAAACGGGGATTTAAACAACTTTACAGCTCAAATAATACGCAAGTTTTAACAGATGAATTAATGTAAGTGCTTTTATAAAATTATAAGCTTCACATTTCTGCCTTTAAACCCCCCAAAAACTGGCCCCATTCACTTCCATTGTTAGTGCCTCACTGTAACTGCTTTTATTTTATTTTATTATTATTTTAAAGAGGGACGAGTCAAAATAACTTTTCATGGTAATCAAAACTAACCTGGAATATTCCTTTTGAGTATGGTCACATGATCCCACAAATCAGTTTTTAATGAAATGAGAGGATACATTTGTGATTAATCAACGGAGCGGGGAATGCAGCCTTTTAATGCAACAAAAGCACATATGCTCTCCACAACTGGGTAACAAGTTTTTCCATTCTATTACGAAAAATGCAATTCCATAAAGTTCAAATAAAATAAAATAAAATGAATAAATCAAAAACAAATAAATGCTGTTTTATCATGCCCTCAACCCAAAATAGAAGTGTTAAAAAATTGCTCATGGCGTGCCCTCTTGTGGCATGTCAAAGCAACAATCTGTCTTTTTTTAAATTTTATTTTAAAAATGGTCAGAATGTGTATTTCACATGCGAGTCTTTGTACGTCATTTGCAATGAAAATCAATTTGTGAGCAGACAGTGTCTGAGTGCAGATAAAGCATTCATTAATGCCACTCAGTATACTGGAAAAGAAAGAATTCTTGAATTGTTGCCATGGCAATCACTAAACAATTAGAATGTCCACTGTGATGATGCAGGTTCATGGTTAACAGCCATATGTCTATAAAGGCATAGAGCACTGAAATACAGAAGACTGATATGAAAACTTGATATTTTGTGGGTAAAATGATGCCAATGGTGTAAGAAAAACAATATATAGACATACTGTACATTTGTCTAAATCTATGGAAAATATTACCTGAAAACAAATCTGATCTTACACAATTTTGTTGCAAAATTGCAAATATCTTTAAGGATGTTTAGATACTTTTAACTGGGAAAACATGTGTATTTTACATAATTACTCACCTTGAACAGGTGCTTTTCAATGATATCAACTGAGAATACTTTAATTACCCCTATAAATAGCATATGGAGTATAATTATATGGAGGGTCCTTTATAGGGAGATGGTCTTGTAACTTTTAGACGTATAAATGACTAATTACTATTAAATCACCATATAGGCTAACGTGCAAAGTTAATTAGCAATCAGCAGGAATGGCAAACGTCTATCGAAGTTGTACTTTTGGTTTAAGCATTTTTAGGCTTAAAAAGATTTAACAGTCCTCAGATATTGTCATTTATTCTGCATGTATTTTAGATGTTTAAATATGTGCTGTCAGTTTATTTACATTTCTACATTATTTTCCAATGTGACAAAGCGAACTCTGTGGACACCAGGACACCTGGTAACAGTCCAACCCAAGTCAATCCCACTAAACATCCAAAATTATCTTTATATCCATTTTTGAGACTATTGGGAGATTATTTCTTGGTGGCAAGATCAAGTTAACCATGTGATCAAATCCACTCAGTCAGAGGCAAGCCGTAAAGTGCAAATTAACAGTGACTGTAGTCAGACCTGTGTGCAAGACGCAAGACACATACGCACCATTTCTTTATTTCACTGGTTGTCATGGAGATGGCATTGCTCAAGTGGACTGAAACTACGCCATCTCACCTTCCAATCCACCTGACGACATTTCCTTTCACATGAGAAAGGGAGAGACTATTTCAGGCCGACCACAGATGGATAAATGATGAAAAAAGGACAGGACTGTCCTTACACAGTGTGGCACATAAGAGTTTCTCCCTGTTTGGCATATAGAGACTTATGCATTTAATGTTCCTACCAATAAATATTTCATGCAATTCATAAATTACAGACTGATTGTAACAGTTTAGGCAAATCTAGAATAAAGTAGCATCAAACTACCAAAAACAAATTATTTTCATCCTTACACACTGTATACTATACAAGTACTTTAAACTCATATATACAGTAGGCTATATTATACATACTGTACAGTGTAACGGAAAAAAACATGTTCAGGTCATATTTTACCCCAAAATAAAAAGAACCTTCTTACTGATATGAAGGAAAAAAAAAAAAAATAGAAGAAAACGAGAGAAAAAGAAAAACGTCTTGCACACTGCCGTTGCTTGCAAAAAATATTGTATATGCAAATGTATTGATACAGTTATGTTTCAGTCATGCAACCTTCCAAGCAGTGGCGTAGCCACGGGTGTGCCAGGGAGTGCAAATACCACCCAAAACGTCAGCTTGCACACTCAAATGAAATACCTTTTGACGATTATTAATAGTATGTAGGGGTGTAAAAATGTATGGACATGATGCTGAAACTTCGATGCATCAATACGGAATTTAACAAATGATTATGACTATGTTTATGCTGCATTAATATTCATAATTATGTGCCTTTATATGAGCAAAATAAGTTAATTGCTGGTCTTTGCTTCCCCAATTGGAATATTTGGAGAATACCGTAACGTGCTTTTACTTGTGATGTAGGCTTGCTATAATTAGTTAATTCTGTGACCCTGCTTGATGTAAAAATTATTTCATTCATATACAGTATGTTATTATTTACACAGTTCCTCTGAGATTATATATTACACATTTTTACAGTCTGTTTGTCAGTTTGCATCAAGTCAGACATGATGTTATTCTTTTCATATTTCAAGTTGACATTAGTATTATTTAGTTTTTTGCAGTTGCTGTCACACTTGAAACAAACGTCCCTGTACTCCCAAATGCAAAGAATGTTCAGAGAACATTTAGAATTTTCTGACTGCTGTGCATTGTTCTGTTCAACCTAATGCATTACATATTTATTTCTTATCCAAAATTAGGTTTTTGAGGCAGTGAATGTAAAACCTGGTGTAATTTCACTATTTTGGAAAATAATTCTGAACTGTTACAAAATAAGTAAATCAAATTTTATGACTCACTATTGATATTAATACTTGGATACATTAACACACTTACATACTTCATTGATAAAACTGTCATTTCTATCATTTGTTTATTTAAGTCATTTTAATGTAACACGGGGCTAAAAAATAAAGTTCACGTTTCCCTTAGCACACCCAGAGCCTTGTTTCTGGCAACACCACCAAAATGTTCCTGTATCATTACATTTGTAACATTTTATTTGTATTTTTATTTTTGCAAGCAACATTAGTGTACAGGATGTTTTCTTGTTTATACACTGCAAAATCAAAAGAAAATAAATCGATTTAGCATAATAAAGCCTATTTGTGGACCACTGAGATTGCATTTTTTTACATCATTTTCATTAAAAGTAAACTTTGCATATTGTCATCAAATTGTGTTCTAATTGTCATGAAAATAAATGTCACATTGATCCTATAAACATGCTTTTCTCAAGAAATTCATCATTTCTTTCCTTTGATTTTGGGGTGAAATATGACCTGAACATGTTCTTGATAGGTTTTGTGAGATTCACCCCTTTACAGCTGGTAATGCGCTGTATTTATAGTCTTGTGACTGGACCCTCTAGTAAATAAGATATTGAAAGTATTACTTCAGTGACCTTTCAAATTGCATGCTTATAAATTAATTCTCTCAATGCTGAAGGGGTCCAAATGTGTAGCTGAAGTTCTTGAGAATCAAGGTTATTTAAATCTCGCTTTCTTTGTCTCCCACCCAGCATGTTTCTCCTGTGAGTGTGTGAATAATGCACCTCTCATTGTCGCTTGGATCTCATCACCGTCATGCATGCACATTCAAGCGCATTTACACTACAAACAGGCAGCTGGTGACACCCACAAAACATCGACTTCAGCCTCTGTCCAGATCTGTTCGATTATACGGTAAGAGCATCATTTTATATAGTTATATATACACACACTATATACTTATATATAGAAAGTAAACAAAGTTTATTTATTATTTGCAATAACACTGCAACTCTGTAGATTTTGACATCAAATTATAAAATCAAGTGCTTATGGAATTAAATGCAAATGTAGGTACAACATTTATTTATCTATTCACAATGTGTGGCAGTTGAGATGCCATTGAATTAGATTTGCTTAATGCCTTGTTAAAGAAATAGTTCACAGAAAGATTACAATTATGTCATCATTTATTCACCCTCATGTTTTTCCAAACATTTCTAGCTTTTTTCTTCCGTGTAACATAAAATGTTAATCTCAGTCACCATTCAAATTTATTGTATGCAATGAAAGGCTCTCATTTTGTCTTACATCAGTAAGTCATACAGGTTTGGAACAACATGAGGGTGAGCAAATGATGCCAGAATTCACATTGTGGGTGACCGATCCCTTTAAATCTGCAGTAAATGTGTTTCTTACCTTCTCCATTTCAGTTATGGGCATTGCAAACGTTGTACCGCAGTACCTTGATTAAAAATAGAAACACTTTGCGACCTCTTCAAAACCTGAAGTGCATATTGAATATGCTTTTTCATACATCATGCTTCCATGTACATTGCAAATGCCTGGAGAAATCACAGCCATATTCATAATGGCATAAAGTCCCTTTGTTTGCACTCTTAACTAACACTGGCATGCAGAACAGCTGGACTTAATTTCCAGGGGCTACTTCAGTATTGGGCGCATTTTTTGCATGCACCAGGTGGAGCTTTTCTACCTGTTCCCAGTAGAGTTGAGCACCTAGGCAGAACATCGCTGACAGGGTAGAACTCACATGCACTCTTATGCAATTGTCATTTCCTCCATGGTAACAGCATGCAAGCTGCTCATGACAACTTGTCATTTAAACCCTTTTAACACAGAGGGAGTGCATGTTGTTAACTGCAAGAAGCATATTCATGTTTCAGAGTGACTTTTCATTTAACAATCAATCTTTTGAAATTTTGCCTATGTGCATGCTTAAAGATCTTTAATGTAACCCTTTTGAGGATGATAAATAAGATAATATACTTACCAGTGCTGCAATTTTATAACCCTCCCACCAAAAGTAAAGGCAATTGCAGAGTGTTTTTTTTTTTCTCTCTCCAGATTTTACAAATCCCCTCTTTTACAGCTTTTGGCAATTGTTGTGTTCAGGTGTGGATATGGACAGTAAGTAGTTATTCTCTTTCAATAACATTGTTCCATTGACAGATGAAGAGCTGTGGCTTCATTTTGCATTTTGAATAACACATTTCAAAGTCAACATGAAACCAAGTCACAACCCATTTTACTTTTCGTAATCTGACATATTTCAAAGTGATATTTTTGAAAGCGTATTTTTTTTTTAAAAGTAGGATGGGACGGGACCTGGGTAGCTCAGCGAGTATTGACGCTGACCTCCACCCCTGAAGTCGCGAGTTCGAGTCCAGGGTGTGCTGAGTGACACCAGCCAGGTCTCCTAAGCAACCAAATTGGTCCGGTTGCTAGGGAGGGTAGAGTCACATAGGGTAACCTCCTCGTGGTCGCTATAATGTGGTTCTCGATCTTGGTGGGGCACATGATGAGTTGAGCGTGGATGCCGCAGAGAATAGCGTGAAGCCTCCACGGTAACGCATTCAACAAACCACGTGATAAGATACGCAGATTGACGGTCTCAGACACGGAGGCAACTGAGATTCGTCCTCAGCGCATTGGGAATTGGGCATTCCAAATTGGGAAGAAAATCAACAAAACAAACAAACAAACAAAAAAAGTAGGATGGGACTAGATTAATTGAAGAGATTCATGGCTTAAAGTGAAAATAATTTTTCATTTTGCTTTGAAATAACATGCACCAACAAATTGTGCACAAGACCAGGAACGAATATTAATGAAGTAAACAGGGTCAACTTTGATTTTATGTTTACTTTAATATATGCAAATTAAAAATATGTATATAAAAACAAGGCTCATTAGCAGTTACACTTCTGGAAACGTAAATAGCTGCACCGAAGTCTGAATAGAAGTTTTCAAAGAGGTTGTCTTAAATTCGCAAAGCTAAGTTATGTTTAAATTCTTATAAAATCAAGCATACCAAGTTTAGTTTCGATAGACCAAAACGTTGCCGAGATACAACCTCCCTTCCTGCTTCACATCAACATTAACTTCGCATTGCTGTAACTTTTCAACGAGGCGAAAATTTTAATTCTGTCCAGTCATTTCTGTGTGGCCTGGTCTGAAGATAATCAGAGCCATTTTCAAACGTCTCTATCCGAGATGGTCAATTTAGTGGGCAGAGTTTTAATGTGAAGTGTCCGTTACAATCATTATGTGGAGAGAAATTACACACAAAAATAATTTTGTTTCAAGAACAAACAGTTCAAAAAGATATGCACAAAAGTAGATTTTTTTAACAGGTGGTGGCGCTATAGAGAGAGTCCTATATCCCCTTAACATTTGTCAGGGGGCTATTCATACCCACCCCTATCAGTGTGCCAAATATATTTGTTTTGTTTTTATATTTGTTATAAAAAAGAAGAAACGTAACAAACTATTGGGGCTATGCCCCTTCGGGGCTTGGCCCCTAATGAGAAAAGTTTGAAAAAACAAACAAATAACAAGTGGTTTGGCACAACTTACAGTAATTCAAATACATCCCTGCATTGTAGAATAAAGTGTCTCCACCCTCTTTACATAAGCACCAGTAACTGTCTCCCCAGTTGACTTTAACGTATTTAAAAATGCTTTATAAACTCCTATCAAAAGCGTCATGTTCTACCAGCGCTCTGAAAAAACGAACACCAAGGACAGTCAGCACAATGGCCTTTAGAGAGATGCAGGCCGAGCTCTCTGCTCATGATGAAAAGGACAGGCACCACAAAGAATGTTGTCTGGCGGTAACAGCAAACAATAAAGCCAAGGTCTCTGCCTCGCTTTATTGAATTAAGCTTTTCAAAAAACAGAAGTGTACTGGAGAAAGAGCGCTGTAATTCTACAGAAAGAGCTCGTTGCCGAGCAGGAATGAGAAAACAAGGATAGTGGTAAAGTGCATTTGATGCCGGCATATTTGATTTATTATGCTATTTGCGGGATCTGTGAGCAACTAATCAAGCAAATCACAATGCAAAAAACACATGATAATTCAACGCTAATTTTGAGCCTTCCATTCTCTGTATGCAATGTGTAATTAAGTGTTGAGATGTATCTAACAAAGTAGGGACGCTACTAACTTACTGTAACTGCATTGTTCAGTAGTGTGATGTTAGCTCAGCTATTTTCACAATAGCGTAGCTTTTCCAGAAACAAGCTACATTTTCCAATGAGTAGCGATGTTGCGTCATGAAACAACCATGGTTTCCACCAAAAAAAACAAACATGCCCTTACAAAAAATTAACCATGGTTTCACCATGGTAAATTTGCAGTAACCATGACTGTTGTATCCATTTTAGTTGTATGTACTACAACAATATGAGAGTCCCACTTTACTAGTATTGCCTAGAAAAAACAGGGGTTTGATCAAAAGAGGGTCTTCCTAAGACATCCTAAGCTTTCCATAAATGGTATAATGGTTATATGGCATTTTGATCATAATTAACAGTGCCAGGAATATTTTCCATAAACTATGGTTACTATAGTAAACCATGGTTCATTTCCGAAAGGGGTAGATAAAGCTATTGCAAGGGAATGCAAACTTTTTTGTAAGGGAACGCAAAACTAAGAAAATAAATTCCTTCCCTGTCCTCTGAGGGGCTCGGTACAAAGTAGCTTCCCCAACACTAGTGCAATTAGATGTAACCTGGGCTATCAAAAATGAACTGCTTTTCACACCTGAATCACAGATGATAATGGCAAGAAGGCCATGTAGATACCTAATCTTGTTTCCTTGTTCACAGGCTTTGCGATGGCATCATTCGTGACCCATATCAAGAGTGAGTCACAGTGAAAGAGTTGAGGATGGACGGTGCACAAGCAGGCAATGTTGACGGCAACTCCTTGCTAAAGGCCGTCTACCTAAGCCGACTCCGTCTCACACGCCTGCTTCTGGAAGGTGGTGCTTACATAAACGAGAGTAATGAACGTGGGGAAACACCCCTGATGGTCGCCTGCCAAAGCCGACATATGGACCACCAAAGCGTTTCAAAGGCTAAAATGGTTGGATATCTGCTCGAGAGTGGCGCTGACCCTAACATCCAGGACAAGAGCGGGAAGACGGCTCTAATGCACGCCTGTTTGGAGCAAGCTGGTTCCGAAGTGGTGTCTTTGCTTTTGGGTAGCGGTGCAGATCCGTGTCTGGAAGACCACGCTGGTAATTCTGCTTTGATATACGCTATCAACGCCAGCGATGAAGAAACACTTAAAATGTTGATGAATGCCTGCAAGGCCAAAGGAAAAGAAGTTATCATCATCACCCCTGATAAACTAGCATGTGGAAGGCAAACGGCGAAGCAGCATCTATCCATTCCTCCACTTGCAACGGTGGAACAATGGGACAAGCTGCATTCCTCGACTGGTCCATGTGCTTCTCCATCTGATATTCTTCTCAGTACATCACCACAGGAGACCATTTCCTCCAGCCTTACAGAGCATATGTTTTCCTTCCAGGACCTCCAAAGCATAACGAATTCTCAGCCAACATCTCCTTCCCACCAGGCATCTCTGGTACATAGTCGCTTGAACAAGCTCCATCATCTTCAAAGACTACACTCCGAGCCATGGTTGAAGATCCCCCATTGTTTCCTGGTCCAACAGCTCGCAAAAAGTACCTCTCCTACTGAGGAACCTTCTGACATTACACCTGAAGAAGAGATGACTTTCAGAATGAACAGCATGGCTTTCGGTAAAACGCCACTCTCGAGACATTGCAGTGTTGATCTGAAAGAAGCCAACTGTTTGAGTCAAGCTCTAAGCCACCAGATAAACTATAACTATGGTAAAGGGTTAAGACCAGAAGGGGTACCGTGTCGAAACATGTCCTTTGAGAGCTTATCTTCCTTGCACTCTCTTTCCCATCCCAATCTTCACTGCAAAAGCAGTGCTGATGCTTTACCAGCAGAAAGGGACAAGTTCGACAAGTTCCTGCCAAACCTGGCAGTGTCTAGTCTCCGAAATATAATCCAGAGAAAGAAACTAGGAATGGATCACTACAGCTCAGATTCCCAACTTTCGGTGACCCTTGCCAACTCTTCAGAAGACCATAAAGGACAAGTGGAGAAGAGGAAGCTTGTCAAGTCTCGTTCTCCTACTTTGGTAGGGTCAAGAGAGTCTCTTGAGAACACATCATTGGCGCACCTGCACATGAGAAACCCAATCAGCTTTGAGCGTCGTGGTTCTGGGGCGCTTCTTCTGGATCCCATCTCCCATCCTCGAGCTGGCTTCCTTCCTCCATTGAACCAGCATGCCCCAATCCCAAACATTACTGGAACCGGCAATTCAAGTGGCATCAACAAAGCAGTTTGTGGCATAGTGGCAGGGACAAAGCCCTGCATTCCCTCGGCTCCTGCAGGTTTTCCCAAGGATCTCAAGACCAGAAAGATGCTGCTGAGAAGGCACTCCATGCAAACGGAGCAGCTCAAACGACCTGGTGATTTTACAGAAATTTTTGGTCACTGATATCTTTACGGTTGCTTCTAACAGACCAAATCATTGCTGGCGCCTGAAGCTCTGAACAAATACCATAATCTTGTGTCTAGTCTATAATGTACACAAGACAGTGTAAACAACTTTACATCTGTGTGCATCGATGGAGACAACATCCATTAGAAACAAACAGAACATTGATTAAACAGCATTGACAGTTCAAGAAAAAAAAACAAAAAAACATTCACAGTTGATCTATTAATGGCATAGAAAAGTGGCATGCCCATTTGCAATGCATTTGTTGAGTCATTGTGTAGAGCACATACCTTTGCTTGTATGTTGTGCTTGATGCTCAAAAATGAAACTACAACTTCATTATTAGACAAAACATCATCTTCATGGTAAAAAAAAAAAAACAACAACAGTAAAGTGTTTATACAGGTTGGGTACATTTGATACAAAAACATTGTATAATGTCCAAACTGTACACTTGCAGCTAATCACCAAAAATAGAAAAATAACAAAAAGATGTTATTACAAAATGTAATCAATGAGCATGAGACATTGCTTTTGCATATTTATCAAAATTTTATTCTACATGAGATACATATTAGAAATGAATGTTGTTTTGTAGAACATATGTAGGTCCAATACCAGATAATTCATCAAATAAATCTGTTTTCATGAATAAATAGATATACATTATGCAAATTGCTACACTTTAAGAGCTTTAAAGCATAAAAATACTTTGTGATGATTTTAATTATTCAGTAACAATGAGAAAATAATTTAACTTCCAAAATATTCCACTAAGCCCAAATATATGGAAGCAGATCTGAGATGTTTATAAAATGCTAAACTTAATTCACAGACATTTAATCTCAATCCTGCCACAACAATCATCTGTATTTTAAGTACATTTGTATTTGTTACATATTTGTAATTGGTTTGTGACAGAAGTATAGAAGCCTTCAGGTTATTTAAATAAGCGAGACAATATATCATAAGCTGATGCATCACTGTTTATGTTGTGTTTCATCACTACGAAGACAAAAAGCCTAAATAAAACTAAGAAACAATCACTCGTCCTGTCTTTAATTTTACCAGGAAAAGTGAATTTTCTAAATTAATGAATTTAATTTAGACTTTCGTTAAGCTGCAACACTTAAAATTTATGATTTCAGAAATGTAATCAACATAACTGTAATTTTTAAGCTGATTTGGAAATGCAGGACTGCACAATTAGTGAATAAAATGTAAATAAAAGGTTAACTTTTTTATTGCATTGAGAAAACTGCTACTAAAGTTCAGAAATGTCATCCAGCATTGGAAGGTGTTTTCAAAACATTCTGAAATCTGTCAAAAAGTTACAGATGTTTATAGATACTTTAATGCCTGGAGTATAGTGTACATACAGTATTTGGCCACCTCATTAATTGGCTTTATGGTTGACCAAATTTTAGGAATAATAATATAATATTGCTCCACAAGCACCACTAATAAAATGTAAAAAAAAAAACATGGAGATTAAGTGTTCAGATGTGTTGAGATAAAATTATTTTTCAGTCCACATTGTTCACTTTCAAGGGTCCTAAGATTTTTAAAAATCTTGCTGGTCATACAACACACATTTGTAGTGTTAATAGATGGGGTTGGTTTTCAGTTTGGCTAGTAAAATGAACTAAGAGGTCAATTTCACATATATATTTTTCTTAAATAAAACAAAGTTTATTTTAAGCCCATTAAGATTTTTTGCATTGTAACATTATTTTTATGATAATTAAGCACATTTAAACCCCCAAGTTCTCATTAAATTCTCCAAAGAATCAACCTATACGTACACAATCATTTTTATTTGATTAAAATCAGAATTAATTAAATTCAACACAACAAATACTTCCATGATACTTACAACTGAACTAGAGAAATGAGAATAGAGGGGTGCATACAGTAAGTACTGTATCAAAGCAAAATAAATCTTGGCGGACTAAAAAAACAGGCTTAATTTTTTTTAATGCAAAATGTAATTTCATCACTTTGTCTTTTGATTTTGGGATGAAATATGACCTGGAGTTTTCTCCACAACATCCAGGTATTCAATCAATGCAGTAGTGTGTGAATAAATATCTAAATGTTAATGCTGAAAAGTCTTTTCGTCTTATTCTGTACTCATCTTTTTTTCTTTTCCTGTTTGATACCTACATCCAACTATTTTTCCCAAAGGCATGACATCAAGCTATGCGCTCGACTGCAGAATAAAATCAACTGGGGTTGTAAATGCAGATGTTTTGCAAAAAGTAATTTTAAATGCCCTATCAAAAATATCACCTTTAGTCACCATGTGAAACTGTTCCAAAAATAGAATTTATGCTTAAAAAAAGCTTAATTGAATTAACAGATGATTTCATCTATGATTTAAACAATCAAACAAAGGTGTATCTTACCCTTAATGTATTTTACAAATAAGAAAAATGACTAACCATAAGATGCTGTACTTAGGAAGTACAATAATCAGTACACAAATCTTTATATGGCTTCATCAGCCCGCATGAAGCGACTTCATTTGGTGTCGATAAATTATGACGGATGGAAAAACCTGCTCAGGAAAAGCAGACTTAAAACGCAGTGCATCACAAGCTCTGTTTTTCTGTGTGCACAATCAAGTAACGGTTATAATTCTTGGTATATATGACATCACAGTCACACAGAAACAATTCCATATGGTTCAAACTAACATTCATCGGCCAGCATACACAACCGAAGATGCACAGCAAAAGTATGATGTCTTGCGTATTTTTTGTTTTTATGCCAATACAAGACCTCTGCTTTACTCTAAAGCACCATGATCTCTTCAATAGTTCCACTTCTGTGAAGTGCTTTTTATTTCCTTTAAAATGCATCAAACTGTCCATACCTCTTCAGACCACACAGACAGATGCTCATATATGGGCCTGTCTCTACTCATAAGCAATTCACTGGTCTCATTCATAAATGTCCCTTGGCTGCTTATAGAAAGAAAGTTTATAAGTCACCAGCATCAAATGCACTGAGTGATGTAGAAGAAAAACTCCATGTCCATGGCCTGGTGGGGGACACAGGAGCTTCCTCCATGAATGACAGGTATCAGGGCCCCGTCCAGATCATTCATATACTTCTGAGGCAGGAGGCGGCATCCAGAGCCAGCCTGGTACTCAACCTACAAAAACACAATGATTACTGGGTTATGAATGAATCTTTTGTACAAGTAGTACGTAATCTATATTACAGCATTTGGGAAGTAACTAGCTTAAACTAAATTTTTCAGTAGCATTTTTAAACTAGTGTCATTTTTCTAGTAACAAGCAATTTTTTAAAACAAGTAGCAGCAGACGAAACATTTTATGTCAGATTGTTGTGCAAGCAGTCTTACAACTGTGAACTGAAGCAAAAATCAAAATGCACAAATTTCATTGAATCAGTTCCTTTGCATTGTCCATTTCCACAATGCAATAATAAGTTTTACCTTCGCTCACATTAGTTTGCGTTCTCTCGCAATAGATTGCATTCTCTCTCAGTTTTTCTCTCAAAACTTCTCTCTAAGTTTTAGCTTCGTTCGCAATAAGTTTTACGTTCCCTCGCAATAAGTTTTACCTTCGCTCACATTAGTTTGCGTTCCCTCGCAATAAGTTTTACGTTCCCTTGCAATAAGTTTTACCTTCGCTCGCATTAGTTTGCGTTCCCTCGCAATAGATTGCGTTCTCTCTTAATAAGTTTTACCTTCGCTCGCAATAAGTTTTACCTTCGCTCACATTAGTTTGCGTTCCCTCGCAATAAGTTTCACGTTCCCTCGCAATAAGTTTTACCTTTGCTCGCAATAAGTTTTACGTTCGCTCACATTAGTTTGCGTTCCCTCGCAATAGATTGCATTCTCTCTCAATAAGTTTTACCTTCGTTCGCAATAAGTTTTACGTTCCCTCGCAATAAGTTTTACCTTCGCTCGCATTAGTTTGCGTTCCCTCGCAATAGATTGCGTTCTCTCTTAATAAGTTTTACGTTCCCTCGCAATAAGTTTTACCTTCACTCACATTAGTTTGCGTTCCCTCGCAATAAGTTTCATGTTCCCTCGCAATAAGTTTTACCTTTGCTCGCATTAGTTTGCATTCCCTCGCAATAGATTGCGTTCTCTCTTAATAAGTTTTACGTTCCCTCGCAATAAGTTTTACCTTCGCTCACATTAGTTTGCGTTCCCTCGCAATAAGTTTCACGTTCCCTCGCAATAACTTTTACCTTTGCTCGCAATAAGTTTTACGTTCGCTCACATTAGTTTGCGTTCCCTCGCAATAGATTGCATTCTCTCTCAATAAGTTTTACCTTCGTTCGCAATAAGTTTTACGTTCCCTCGCAATAAGTTTTACCTTCGCTCGCATTAGTTTGCGTTCCCTCGCAATAGATTGCGTTCTCTCTTAATAAGTTTTACGTTCCCTCGCAATAAGTTTTACCTTCACTCACATTAGTTTGCGTTCCCTCGCAATAAGTTTCACGTTCCCTCGCAATAAGTTTTACCTTTGCTCGCATTAGTTTGCATTCCCTCGCAATAGATTGCGTTCTCTCTTAATAAGTTTTACGTTCCCTCGCAATAAGTTTTACCTTCGCTCACATTAGTTTGCGTTCCCTCGCAATAAGTTTCACGTTCCCTCGCAATAAGTTTTACCTTTGCTCGCAATAAGTTTTACGTTCGCTCACATTAGTTTGCGTTCCCTCGCAATAGATTGCATTCTCTCTCAACAAGTTTTACCTTCGTTCGCAATAAGTTTTACGTTCCCTCGCAATAAGTTTTACCTTCGCTCGCATTAGTTTGCGTTCCCTCGCAATAGATTGCGTTCTCTCTTAATAAGTTTTACCTTCGCTCGCAATAAGTTTTACCTTCGCTCGCATTAGTTTGCGTTCCCTCGCAATAGATTGCGTTCTCTCTTAATAAGTTTTATCTTCGCTCGCAATAAGTTTTACCTTCGCTCACATTAGTTTGCGTTCCCTCGCAATAAGTTTTACATTTTATCGCAATAAGTTTTGCGTTTACACGCAACAGTTTGCATTCCATCGCAATAACATTTACATTCGCTAACAATAGTTTAAAGTCCCTCACAATAGTTTGCGTTCCCTCACAATAAGATTTACGTTCCATCGCAATAAGTTTTGCGTTCGCACACAATGGTTTGCGTTCCCTCGCAATAAGTTCTATGTTCCCTCGCAATAGTTTGCGCTCCCTCGCAAGAAGTTTTGAGTTTCCTCGCAATAAATTTACCATGGTTTTACAACAGTAACCATATTATGATATTCGCAGTGAAACTATAATAACAATACAGAAACACAAAAACAATGGTAATAAAAGTCATCATTTTGTGGTTACTATGGTTTCACTACAAATAGCCTAGTTCAACCATGGTATTTGTAGTAAAACCATAACAACAATATTAGCCATGGTTAATCTATAATAAAACCATGGATACAGTATCCTGTATTAAAACCATGGATTTATTTAGAGGGAATGCAAAACTGTAAACTAGTAACCATGTAGTAACCAAAGTTTTGGCGTAACCCATGGTTTTACTAGTACACAATGGTTTTACAATATTAATATTGTAGACTGTACTGACCATAGTTTTTTGACAAAAATCTAGAAATATAGCAGTAACCATGACTGTAGTATGCCAACCATGTTTTTAGGTGGAAACCGTGGTTTTAATACAGTATACTCTATCCATATAGTCTCCATGGTTTTATTTATGGTTAATTAATGGTTACTGTAGTAAAACCATGGTAAATTTATTGCGAGGAATTTAAAAATTATTGTAATGGCATACAAAACTATTTAAAAAAACCCCTCTAAGGGTCTACATTGGTCCAAACCCATTAAAAAAAAACAAATAAACAGTTTATTTATGGCCACGTCCCCGCTATCACATTTTCGTTTGAAAAGGCATTAATTTCACTACATTTATGCCTCTTATGCACACTAGAACGGCATTTTCTTCCACTGAAAATGAAGCGTTTAGAAAACGCTCGCCATTCCTGCATACTTTGCAAAACAATGACATTAGGAAACTTAAAACAGAGTTTTCAAACAAAAACGAATAAGTGTGGATGTGGCCTAGGTCTTTGATATTATATTCAATAAATTATATTTCAATTTTTATTAATAAAATATTATGAATGCATTTGTTGTATTTACCATAAATGTCTTCAAGTTTAATGCCTAATGCATTCTTGGCTTTTTTTTTTTACCCCCTTAAATATCTTATACAAAAATGTAGTTTTTAATTAACTTTTTCCCATTTACTTTTTCCAAATAGGTTGCTTGAATGTAGTTTAAATTTAATTTAATTTCTGCACCACTAGTGTGACAAAACAGAATTGCAAATCAAGTTGCAGATACAAAGATTTTAATTAAATTTCAGTGACTCTGTTGGACACTATTTGGAAAATTATGTAGCCCCGCCCCACACTCACGCCATTGGTTGAGCCAATGTTGTTGTGTCTGGCCCAGTCAGGCCGCTTAAACATATTACAATTCTGTTTGCTGCAACTAGCAGCTCAGAAGTTACTCTAATGAACAGGTTTTAGCTTGGCAACACCAAGTTCCAAAGTAGTTTCCCCAACACTGCTGTATAATTTGTGGAAGAATTTTTATTGGCCAAAAATAACTACCATGTCCAAGTCGGTGGAGACTCTAAGTGCGAGAGAGTTGATTCCAATAGCCATGAGCACAGACAGGTGTGGACAGAGAGCTGCGCAGCCGGCGGTGGCGATCTCAATCTGGAACTGAGCTGATGATGTGAGGACAGCAGACAAAGAGACGTCTGAGGACTTCAACAGATAGAAGACCTGATGAGGGAGACACAAGGCATGAACCAGACTCTGTGCATCCCTCAGTGTGTTTTATGGTACGAGCAGCGTAAGGGACACACCTCAGTACACCTGATGACCCTGCCATCCATCTCAAACTCAGAATCCTGTTGGATCTTCACACTGGACATGCCCTCCAGAGATCTGCCGTCTATTGGACTGGTGACTCTGCAAACAAACAGCATTAGCAATCAATGTTTATCTTTGTTAAATTCTTTCCTAAAATGTTCTCTTTTCTTATTTGTGACTATGGATGGGAATTAGGGCTGACTTATATGGAGTGTGTCACAATTTATGCATATGTAGCAGTAACCGGTGCTGTAGATAATAATGAGACCAGATGCTGGTATACAAACTCAAACTCGGCTTGTTTATTGGCCACTGTGGTCTGTGTGGACATCAAGGATGGGTTTCAATTAATAGATTGTCACGTGAAAACAGTCCTATCAGTCTCCAGTTCAGCGCAGGTTGACAACAAGCAAGTTAAACCAAAGATGAAAGCAAATGTTTACAGCAAGTACTTCTGGACATTATTATTCATAATAAAAGTCCCACATAGAATGATCTAATTTGTAAATTAATACTGTTACGACACCAAGATGGTCTAGTCAATAAAAAGATCTTCAATGTCCGAGATGCCCAGAAGTTTACATACACTAAGTTAACTGTGCCTTTGAGCAGCTTGGAAAATTCCAGAAAATGATGTCAAGCCTTTAGGCAATTAGCCAATTAGCTTCTGATAGGCTAATTGGAGTCAACTGGAGGTGTACCTGTGGATGTATTTTAAGGCCTACCTTCAAACCCTCTTTGCTTGACATCATGGGAAAATCAAAATAAATCAGCCAAGACCTCAGAAAAAAATATTATGCACCTCCACAAGTCTGGTTCATCCTTGGGAGCAATTTCCAAATGCCTGAAGGTACCACGTTCATCTGTACAAATATCTGTGCAGCCATCATAACGCTCAGGAAGGAGACGCATTCTGTCTCCTAGAGATGAACGTAGTTTGGTGCGAAAAGTGCAAATCAATCCCAGAACAACAGCAAAGGACCTTGTGAAGATGCTGGAGGAAACAGGTAAACAAGTATCTATATCCACAGTTAAACGAGTCCTATATCGACATAACCTGAAAGGCTGCTCAGCAAGGAAGAAGCCCCTGCTCAAAAACCGCCATAAAAAAGCCACACTACAGTTTGCAAGTGCACATGGGGACAAAGATCTTACATTTTGGAGAAATGTTCTCTGGTCTGATGAAACAAATATTGAACTGTTTGGCCATAATGACCATTGTTATGTTTGGAGGAAAAAGGGTGAGGCTTGCAAGTCGAAGAACACCATCCCAACCGTGAAGCATGGGGGTGGCAGCATCATGTTTTGGGGGTGCTTTGCTGCAGGAGGGACTGGTGCACTTCACAAAATAGATGGCATCATGAGGAAGGAAAATTATGTGGATATATTGAAGCAACATCTCAAGACATCAGCCAGGAAGTTAAAGCTCATCGCAAATGGGTCTTCCAAATGGACAATGACCCCAAGCATACCTCCAAAGTTGTGGCAAAATGGCTTAAGGACAACAAAGTCAAGGTATTGGAGTGGCCATCACAAAGCCCTGACCTCAATCCGATAGAGAATTTGTGGGCAGAACTGAAAAAGCTTTTGTGAGCAAGGAGATCGGATATTGTTGCACGTGTAAATGCAAAAATCTGCACGCATCCGTGTGCATTTTGCTTTTTTCAGCAATTTATCGCATATTGCATTTTTCCACCATATCGTGCAGCCCTAATTGGAATTGTGAGGAATTTAATGATTCCAGTTCATTATGATTACATAAATTATTCTTTTAACAACTTAAAAGTCTCACAGGCCCACAGAAACAGTTCTAAGTTAGTTTTGAATTGCACAAGACAAAAGTGAAAACTAAACGCACCGACTGATTCAGACAGCGAGTGAGTCATTTGAATGATTAAAACCAACAACTCATGAGTCTTTTTGGTCGAAGCATTAAAACGAACTGACACATAAGAGTCATTCATTCAAAAACTGGACTATATTGGTCATGCTCTTTGTTTGCTACTGTATGCAACCAGCGTGTTGTATTTATTATACTGGTATTATTTTGTCACATGGTTTTTTGTCTTTTTTATCACATTACTATCAATTCAGACTGCAAATTCTCAACTCAGAATTTGACGCAGTAAATTCGGTAGCAGCACGGGAAGCAGGGTCAGCATTAAAATACGCCATTCCATCTACATTGGACGGGAGAATATTAAATGTTCAAAAACACATTTACGGAACTGAATGTCATAAGTCATTTAGTTCCTGTATTGTTTTTTTAAATGGAACCGGTTATGAATAGGATCTCAGTTCTAACCCCTATTTGTGACAGACTATGCTATGCCTATTTATTATTTTCCATTTTAGCTAACCAAAAACAAGACAACCTAAACATGTATTCTTTCCTAAAACAAAAAACCTGGATAAGCATAATTAATATCGATCAATAAGAAAAATCAGCAATGACAAAGTTGAAGTAAGCAAAGAACTTCAAGGTGACTCGCTGCAGTGGCCAAACAGAACAGCTAATCAAATCAATAGTGCTTAATCATGCCGTACAGTTATTATTTGGTACATTTTGGACATACAGCACTTCCAATAGAAAGCGTTTGTTAAGATCATAAATTATAAATCTTTAGTACCCAGTGTTGATTGGTGCTGTCCAGTCGACCCAGCGTACATTCACATTTTCCCGTGTTTCTTCAGAATCCACCTTTCCACAGGGGATCTTGAAGTCGGTCTGGTCTCTGAGCGCCTGCCGCAAGCCCTCCATGGTCTCGGGAGGAATCTGCACCATTAACCCATCTAGAGATGAAGAGAAAACACAATGATACAACTTAGTTTCAAACACTTCCTAAGAGAAACTGAGAAAACCAGAATGAAAGCATTACCTTCCACAATGCTGGATTTGGCAATGAATCCTGATGAAGCTTTCAAAGCACCATTAAAAACAACAAAACTTGCTCCAGTCACTGTAAAGGAAAGATGGGATCAGGTCAAACAGGCATCGACTGATGTATTCCAAACAAACGAGAACAGTGTCACAGGCTGTACTAAATTGCAGTGTCATTTGTGACTCTAAATTGGAAATGTATTTACAACTAGATTACAAACCGGTCCTGGTTTTTCCTGGTACACTGTTGGCTTGTGTCTGGTAGCTTCCATCCTCATTCTGCATGCAAACCAAGTGAGAATCTGCCTCGGTGCTGAAACAGGCGCCAAAACTGATCACATGCTCGTTGGAGGAGTTCACCACCTTCAGCATCTGCAACAGCCAGACAACAACAAAACAGTTAACTAGAGTCGCTACAAATACGTAGGCTGTGTGTACGCTACACATTCTTTATTTATTTATTTAATAGTCTAATGGAGAATGCAGCCGTTATTAATTAACAGTGAAAGTCTTCAGTAGTAAAAAAGCCAGTTCTCTTTACACATTTTTGTTAACTTGTATCTGGACTTCTGTATTCTGGATTCAGACCTGTTTTTTTTTTTCCTTTCCCCACTTTAGTTGTAATAGGATATCAGTCCACTTTTCAATCACAGTTATTATTATTAAAATATTTATTATTTCAATATTACTGTAATTCAATATGAAAAGATAATACAATTATTATTATTAACAACAATAAAACAACGATAATAAAAGAATAATAATTATTGGAACTTTATTATACAATAGTAACGTATTTCAGTCATTATTTCTTCACTTTAAAACCCTGGAGCTTTTCTTTTGACACTCCAAGACGACGGTAACCTTAGAGTGTCTGTGTGAGGGCTAGTTCATAATAGTTAACATTTTCTTTTAAGGTCTGGTGAATTGCTCCTCTGGTTCCAATCTCAATGCGTGTTATAAGTGAACTGAACTATTGAGCATCTACATCTCAGATGGAGTTCGTGTGCAGCGCTCACTCAGAGCTGAAAACAGTAGCGCGTCATTAGTCCGCATGTGCTGTGTGTGTGACAACGGAACACCGTTCATTTACTGAAGCGCGCTGCGCATGCAGATTGCAGACTATATATTTATTTATTAAACACAGCCTTTTGTGATTCACTAAGCTATAGTATGTCTTCAAGAGACTTTAAATAAATGCAAGTCATATAGATTACCTTAATGGTGCTTTTATGGTTCTTTTATGCCATTTTTGGAGCTTGACGGTAACGACAAAGACTAACACACAGTATCGGATTTGGATCATCTGGCTCGTCGGACTGATACCCAACCCAGTTAGTATCGGAGCTGATACCGATCCAGGTATCGGATCAGTGCATTCCTATTATTTACTTTTACCACAGAAAATAACTGACACGTCCCTCGTTAATAATAATAATGGGATCAGTGAATGGGACCAGTCCATAAATATTAAAACACATTATTTCAAAAGTATAGCCACAAGATGTAAACATTACACATGCTAACAATGTTAGTGGGATAAAATCACCCACTACAGAGTTTATGACAATGAAGCAATATTGGATATAATTTTACACAGATAAGGTTTGTCCATGATTTTATTTATTTATTTATGTTAACATGTATATTTTTTTACATCTTGTGGCTATACTTTCAAAACAGCGAGTATTTTAAGGTTTATGGATTGGCACTATTCACTTCCATTGTAAATGCCTCACTTTATTAGCAATTGTTACTTTTTTTTTTTTTTCAAAATTTTTTTTTGTGGTAATCAGCATTATTCCACAAATGCTGTCAATTGAGCTTAACACCTTATCCTAAGCAATCTGTCTGTCCACACCAGTGTTGGGTGTAATGCATTACTAAGTAATTAATTACTGTAATTAAATTACTTTTTCATTGAAAAAAGGGATTACTCTTAATTTTTCAGTAATTACAGTTCTGATGTAATTGCGTTAAATACTGTATAGACTATAGAACAATTCTATATAAAACAATAGTGAATTTAAAATCAAAATTTAATGTCTAATGTTAAAATATGTTTTCTAATTTAACGCTGCCCCTTTAAATTCTTTGGCCAGTTCATTAATATTTTATTTGATTTTATATGATTTATTTGAAAGAAATCAACATGCCTGTCCTTGTATTTTTCATCTGGTCGAGGTTGATCAGGGTTTTAGAGAGTAATTAGTAATAAGTATTGCAATTACTTTTCAGACAGAGTAATTAGTACAGTAATCTAATTACACTATAGAAGATGTAATTAGTTTTTAGTAACTTACCCAACATTGGTCCACACCAGGCACGACGTGACACCACGATATTAATACACTAAAATGAGGATAATTGACAATAAAATGTAGAAAACAGAGCAATTACAGACAGAACAGTCTGTTTATTGAACGCAACTTATTGTCTCACATCAGCTCCATAACGCTTTCTACGGCAAGCCCTGAGAGGATAAATACACAATCACACACATGCACAGGGAAAAGTTACTTTATGAATCGCATCCTTATTCAGTCTGTTACGATTGTTTATGTTCACACGGTCCTCCTGTTGTTATTTCGGCAATCTCCACATAACAGGGAAGTGGAGAGAATGTCAGAATGAGCCAGTATGTCTCCCCTCTGTCATTCTGAACCGGTGTGTGTGTGTGTGTGTGTGTGTGTGTGTGTGTGTGTGTGTGCGAGACAGAGCTCCGGCTGAAGAGAGCGAGACCACAAGCACAACATTCGGTAGGTGTGTGACACCCTCGGCCAAAATCAGGTTGTTGTGAACCAGCTAGTTAGATGCCAGCTTTAATATACTGTAATTTTAAACCCAATTGTTGACTGCGCTGCCTGACGTGAAGTCACAGAAAAGAAACCATTCAAAAAATACAAAGCCCTGTCACTGTCGCTCATCGTGCGTCGCAGCTGGTTAGGAAAAAAGATGTCTTTCATCGCGTATCGTGGCGTCACGTCGGTCTGGTTAGGACACAGTGTGACTTGTATTCAACTATGTTCATTTTTCAATAAACGTCATGAAACACAAGTTAGATTTTGTACGCCGAAAATTCTACCAGTCAATGCAAGATTTTATGTAACTTTAATGCTACAATTACACATTTATACAACCCAAAAACACACAGCACACTTAAAAATGACCTGAAGAGAAGTATCTACAAAACAAAAAGTATGATGTCATGTCTGTTTGAACGTATGAATTGCAGGAAATTGTCTCACTGCTGCAATATTCCAATAAAACTCTGACCTCATTAAACCTGGACTTGGGAATGTCGATATAGCTGTTGCCCATCTCCATGTGTACTCTTAGACCGTCCACCACCGGTAAACTGTACTGGTAGTTCCTCAGGTCCTGTGACAAAATCAACACAACACAAGAATGATGGTGGACACAAAGGATTTGTCATTTAAAGGCAAAACACGTACAAGTTTATCTTTAGACTAAAATGGATTTGTAAAAGAGTCACCAGTAATGAGCCAGTTTAAATGAGAATTTAACTTAATCTGCATCAGATAACTCCAACACATGTCCATGCCTGTGCAAAGGAAAGTGGCCAGGAGTAAAAGGCATAAAGGCGGCCTTTAATTCTCAAATCTCAAGAGCGACTCAGAGCAGAAGTACACTCTGGCTGAACCAAAGATGTCAGATGAGACAGGCAGGAAAACAGATTAACCAAACCACCTTTCTTTCTAAAAGAACAGAGTTGCATCTACTAATAATGTGGTAATTCCTGCCACATAATTGTCTTAAAATGTATTTCTATATCCTATTTCCACTGAACCCAAAATCTGAAAATATTCAATGAAACCATGGCAAACCTAAAATTTTAATTAGACAACAATCCATATAAAAGGATGAATTAGTATCTGGTGTGAACTCTGCTTTCATAATGTGTCAAAGTTCATATGAAGTGTGAACACGTACAGTGAGCAGATTCATGATGGTGTGTCCCGTCTCTTTAAATACTGACTCACGGAAACGCACGCTCACCATTGGGCAGGGATACACTGTAAAGAATAAACAACAGATTAGGGCTGGGTATTGATACAGATTTCCCGATTCGATTCCAATTCACATGCTCTTGATTGAGATTTAGATTGAATTCCAATTCATTTGGGTATATATTCCAGATCTAATGTCCATTTTGCTTACATATGAAAGAAATACTCTCTGCTTATGCTGTAAATCAGGGTTTCCCCAAACGGGGGTTATTGACAGTGTTTCGAGACTTCTGATGGGTCTTGAAGGTGTCATTCAGGTAGCCACCTAGTATTTCCTTGCATGGCTGGTAAAATTAAAAATAAAGGCTAATGTATAACTTCCTTAAAAATATAAACTGAATGTTTCATTGACATGTGGGGGACATGACCCCCACCCCAGGTTACAATGGTTTTTATTTTATCATTTTAGCTATTAGAACATTTTACAAATTCCATCTATTCTATCAATCAATATGATGCTTTGAAATTACATATATCATATTGCTTTCTGTTTACATGCATAATTTGCACTATTGGCAAGTATTTACATTGACTTGTAGAACAAGTGCTAAAACGGTACTGTCTCTTTAAGAAAAGAAAAGTTTTGGGGGAAAAGATTTGAACGTTAAAATACTTTTCAGAAGTATAGCCACAAATCAAACAATATGCGTGTTAACATGATTTAAGTGTGATAAAATCATTTACCAACCACATCTGTGTAAAGTTATGTGCAATGTTACAACTTCGTTGCCATTACGATGTAATGTCAACAAACCCTGAGGGTGGGTTGCACCAATAAGGATTAAATTAAGCGGAGTTTAGAGCTAATCCAGGGTTTGTTGATACAAGTTTTATTTTAATCTGAGTTGTTGCACCACTTAATTTTAAATACGGTTTAACAAATCAGAGATTAAACTTTTAAGCCGTGATTAAACGGTCACCTGCGATTAATTTTGTCCGACATGATGGATTCTAAACATAGCTGTTGATAGTTAGTACACAGTGCTGACCAAGGAGGTTAAGAAAATGTCGCAGCAGCATGTACAATGTCACAAGCTTTAAAATACGGTATCATAATTTACGAATCTCGGATCGACCGCCTCCCCTCGTCAACGCCACTATTGTGGCCAGAAATGAACAGCCATGCTGCCGACTGAAACGAGTATAAGAGAGAAGGGGAGCAATAAAGATCACTTGTCATTGTAACCGCTCTCGTTAAATGCCGAAATTACACTTTACTCTCGCTTCTCCTCGAGAGACCCATCTCTGTCCGGTTTCTCCGCATGTAAAGGATGAAAAGCGGGTAATCGAGACAAGCCGCCACACTCGCACACCAAATTTGAAAGCACACATTGCGGCCAACGGCCCAACATTTCAGACCATAATAACATAAATAATATGATAAACGTCTCTCAGAGGGCTGACTGCACATGCACTGTTCATTTACCTAGTCATTCATGTTTAATTGTAGGTCCGTTGTTTATTTAAACCACTTCAGCTGTTAAAGTTAATTGTTATCTGAGATTTTAAAGTATTGGAGCTACAGGATTAAAGTTAATTCAGGTTTACTGTAACATTTAAATCAGGATCAAATCGATGGTTAAAATGTAACCCTGATTACTTTTAAACAAGGTTTAAAGTTCGGTGCAACAAAATTATCAGATAAACCTTGATTTAATCTAAATGTAAGATTAATCCTTGTTGGTGCAACCCAACCTGAAACTCTTCAATGACTGTAAAAATGTTAATGTTATACTATCGGGAAATCATTTGGCGGCAAACGTTGTCGTCTAACAAATGCGCCCTATGAAAAACAACGCGGTATTCTTCTCAGGGCGTTTACTGGCCTGAAAAGAAGAATCATCCATAGGTCCCCATTCAAATGAAGACTTTTTTGTCTTACTGGGGACATTTTTACTTAAAAACACATGCTTGTTTAAATCTATTAACTGCAAAGATTGGTACTGGAGTTACACCTGAACATCCATCTCTGAAATCTCTAGAAAACTATGTAATAAACTGTCCTTTTCTGTGATAACAAACCACTGTGATTGGACCAGTTTGACCATCGCTGCCAGTGCTGAGAAAAGTAACATTTATCACATGACCACACTCTCGTATATGCTTCCTTCAGCAGTGGTCTGAATGACAATGGTGTGCAATAAGGAGTCATTCACACCAAACGCATTTTCCCGCTCATCTACTTTTTTAAAAAATTGTTTTTCTATATAAATATGCGCTAGACACGTCTTTGGCCGTTGCGCTATGTCAGGTTAACAAGAACATCTCTCGATTTATTGGATTGCTTCTAGCTTTTTTTAGTGCAAGAATGTGTTCGGTCTGAGCGGCCAATAAAGTATAATATACATTTAATGAAACAATAACATAACATGCTCTTTCCGACTAAATGACTTCACGGTAAATTAAGCATCAATCGAAAATGACCTATAAAAAAAATAAAATAATGGAGACCCCCCCTGTTTCCTGACAACTGTAATACAAAATAATTAAAAGGGTAAATACAAGCTTTTCCATTGCAACGATGGCTCTACTGAGGTGCTTCATGTTTTGACGAGGGCTCACCGTTGTATTGCGCCCCCAGTGTGAGCAGCAGTCGGAGGGGAAACACTTTGGCCCAGGGAACCTCGAGCTTCTGAATCAAAACCCCACAGAGGAAAGAGACCTGCGGCAGAGCCAGACCATCCTCCGGCTGAAAACTGGGAGAGAAGAACAACACGCCACCATGATCTTTACTGCCCAGAAAACTGTCAGTGAACGTCACGTTGCCAAGGTGCTCGATGAACCTCCCTGTAAACCATAAAAGAAAAGCACCGTATTAGCCACATAAACGCTTTTAATTGTTTACATAAATGTTTTCTGTTGTTGTCCAACAAATTATAAGAATATGATTCAACAATTGACACCTCGCAAACCATACATTTTTGCTGGTATAAATCTGATTTATTTACTAGATCGGTAAAGTTAGTCAAGACATGTCAAGATGTTGGCTTGAAAGTTTTTGAAAGATTTTAACCTCAAGAAAGGTGGATAGATTTTGTATTGTAACCTAAAGCCATGATATGGCTGGCCTTGAGTGTGTTTGTTTACATTTTAATTTGTTGACATTTGGAGTTTGAATTAACGAGCATTCCATTGGTCCATTTGAACATTGTCAATGTAAGTCTATGGGATTTTTTAGTATTTTGATGGTCCGCTATGTGAAAATGTTTTTTCCCGATCAGTTAGAAAAGATATAGCAACATGAGTTAGAAACAGTCTGTGCTGAGTTTGGTGGATGTAGCTTGAAAGCTCTAGGAGGAGTTACAATTGATAATTTTGGTCTATGTTTGGGGATTTTGAAAAAAAAACAGAGTCTATAGAATAACAGTATGTTGGCTTTGTAAAGCCAACATAATAAAGGGGATTTATCATGGTAAACAGGATTTTTCTTACTCTTTTGTTTTTGTTAATAAAACAGTTTGGTGTACTATTTACACATACTGTAATGTTCAAAACTCCAAACTGTAGGTGATGTTTCTCAGTCAATCATAACATTAAGGGCATTTATATGTAGATGTCTTGTAGGTATAGCAGCAAAAACTGCCTGTTTAATTCTAAGGGTCAGAGAGAGTATGGAAAATGGTCATAAAAAACTAAATGGCTGTTTTTTTGTGTAAGAAACCTTGAGTGACATTGTAGTCAAGACTACAAAGACTCTGTGGGGGAAAATAAGGCAAAAGTTTATAATAAACCATCTGTTAAAAGATTAAAGTTTTGAGTGGCGTACCTTTCTGTGCTTCCTGATATATACTAACATAGAGGTTGAATACGTCTCTAGGCAGACTGTTTTCTTCTGGGAGACACTCAATTATAAACACCAGCTCCTTCTGTCCCACTCCCTGAAGACCATTAGAACTCAAGCACCAGCATCTCCGCCCACAATCTACAACACAAACAAAAGACAAAGATAGCAATGATGTTTGTCAGACAAACAGGTTGTATATTCTCACGTATTTCAACTATATCTTAAAACATACATGTGACGAGCTTGACGTTAACCAGTAAATTGGCGTTGAGCACAAAGGTCAAAGGTCGTGGGCCTCCCTCCTCCAATAGCAGCAATATCTGGCAAACAGCAGGACGTTCCTCGACTAATAAATCTGTGATGAAATCCAAAGAAAATCATGTATTATTAAGTGCAATGGAAAATAAAATTTGCTGAATCGAATTAATTCCGATTCACCAGTAAAATTCTGATTCATGAAAATATGACTCTCCTGAGCTGTTCGGTCATTTTTGACCCAAATAATTTTTTTCGTTTAATAAAAATTGTTTCCTTTATCTGACAAGTACAACACTTGGTGACTTTTCCTCCATTTACCATCTGAACATAAAAAAATAAAGAAATAAAACAAAATAAAAAGTGGGCTTGATTCGATAAGTCTAAGTGGGCGTAAAACAACAACAACAACAACAAAAAAACACACACACCTTTGGTATTCGCGGTCAAAATTGACCGACCACTGAAAATGAATGGGAAAGACCAAAAAAAAAAAAAAAAAAAAAAAGAGCAATTTTTTTAATCTGTCAACTACAATCAGTAAATCAGCCACAATGCAGAAAATAAAAAATGACAGAAATTACAGAGTGAGACTCTAAAACATCCTCGGTGCAACACATCCATGCACACACAAACACACTTACACACAAATGAACTGGTGAGACTATAACAAAGAGCTTTGTTTACATTTGTCACAAAATATTTTTATAAAATAAATCAGTCACAATGCTAAACACACACACTCAGAAATGAATGGGTGAGATAACACACTGACAATGTAGAACACACACACACACACACACACAAACACTTGCTACATGTTTTTAAATTGCAAATTTTTTACTTTTATGCTCTAATTTTCAGAATTTTGTATTTCATTTCTGTTTCTTGGTGTTAATTTTCTTGATATTATTATGCATTTACTTTGAAATAATTATTGGTAGAAAAATGCTTATTCTGTGTCTTCTCTTTGTAACACCATGGTCAGGTTTGATTGCAAGCATAGTAACATTAACTGCAAAAACTGACATTTCAAATACATTTTAAAATGCTAAACTTTGACAAATAATAGTTTGATAATGTTTAAATATATATCCAACTGCACATATTGTGATAAAATATAAAATTAGGTTACAACAAGCCATCAGACTACACAGTAGGTGTCCACAGTTATCTATTGGCTGTTACTGGCTGGTTTTCAAGTCATGTTATTTATATTTTGTTCACCAGATAGCAGCAATCTGCCACCAATTTATGTCACATTCTCATATTTTCTACATGTTTCAATTTATAGAAGTGTAGGTTCGGAATTTATTTATTTTTTTCAAAAATTGTATATGCAAATAACTGGTCAAATTTAGAAATTGCCATGTAAATAAGATCAAAATAGCATAAAATTAAAAAGAAATGCATAATGTTATTGTTCTTCAGAGAAGAAGAAATGGTATCATTATCATAAAAAAAATAATAATTAAAAAAAAAAAAAAGTTACGCATCTGACCCTTCCAGTCAAAAATGGCTGCGAATATCAAAAGGAGGTGTAATTTTTCAGCACCATAGGAGGGTTAAATGAACCGTTTAAAAAGATTCGTTCTGAACAATACAAAAACTTGTGGCAAAATCTGACCGAGTGGTTGCAAAATTAGCATCCAGCTAGATGTTTATGTGAAAATGTGTAGTTACAGATTCACATTTACAAAAGAATTGTTATCATAAACGGTATTTTGATTAACAAAACATTAAAGTATGCCCCCAAAAATGGTTTGGTTTCATTTAGTATGTATTTAGGATTAATTACACTTACAATCTTTTAAATTCTGTCATCAATTACCAACTCATGTTGTTCCAAACATGTATGACCTTTCTCCATATTATGTTATTTGTTGTATGGTGACATGAGGATGAGTACATGACAGAATTTTCATTTTAGGGTGAACTATCCCTTTAAATGTTCTTACCCCCATCTTCCTCCTCTCCTGTGGAAATGAGCAGCGGAGGAAGACCTTCATCATCTTCAGGCACCAGACTGACCCCTCGCTCCACACAGCTGCCTACCCCACAGAGCAGGGCGTAGTCCCACGGACCCCTGACGGGCAGGCGGCTCAACTCAGCAGGACTGTAGGAACTGACCCCAGCACCCTGAACACCCTCACCACTCTCGCCAGGAAATTTACCATCAGTCTGAAAGGCAACAAATCAATGAATGACTTCAACAGTCTTTATCAGTTACCTCGAGCTGATCAGTGAAGAGGATTTATCTGTCTCACCCCCAACAGGTCTGGTGTCACTGGACTCAACTCCTGAGAGGATCTTCTGGTCTGTACAGAGAGTTTGGTGGTGTCAGCTACCTCACCGTTAGGCAGAATACCATCAGCAAACCACACGTGCTTCTGTTCGCGTGGAAAACCTACTAGAACAAATAGAGAAACACAAACGGCAGCTTCATCAAGATCACGTTTAAAATGGTGTACAAATAAAGTTTGCCTAAACTGTGACTTCCTTGGGTGTGCTTAAGAGATATTAAAAGACATGGGCTGCATTCTTATTCGCATATTTCTATTACACACTCAAAAGTTCTTACTGGCGATGGTATCCATTACTTCTATTTAGTGTGTATATATATATATATATATATATATATATATATATCACACACACATACACACACACACACACACACACACACACACACACACACACACATTTAGCTGTTTCAGAAGGAAATTGGTACTTTAATTCACTGATCACAAAGTATAGTCAGGATATTACTGATGTAAAAAACAGCACCATCACTATTTGAAAAAAGTCATTTTTGATCAAATCTAGACAGCAGCCATCACTCCAACACCTTATCCTTGAGTAATCATGATAAATTGATCATTTGGTACTAGAAAATCACTTGCCATTATATCAAACACAGCTGAAAGATATTTGGTTCATTAAATGAAGCGTAACATTGTCTTTGTGTTTGTTTTTGAGTTGCCACAGTATGCAATAGACTGGCATGTCTTAAGGTCAATATTAGGTCAAAAATGGCAAAAAAAGAAACAGCTTTCTCTAGAAACTCATCAGTCAATCATTGTTTTGAGGAATGAAGGCTATACAATGCTTGAAATTGCCAAAAAACTGAAGATTTCATACAAAGGTGTACACTACAGTCTTCAAAGACAAAGGACAACTGGCTCTAACAAGGACAGAAAGAGATGTGGAAGACCAGATGTACAACTAAACAAGAGGATAAGTACATCAGAGTCTCTAGTTTGAGAAATAGACGCCTCACATGTCCTCAGCTGACAGCTTCATTGAATTCTACCCGCTCAACACCAGTTTCATGTACAACAGTAAAGAGAAGACTCAGGGGTGCAGGCCTTATGGGAAGAATTGCAAAGAAAAAGACACTTTTGAAACAGAAAAACAAAAAGAAAAGGTTCGAGTGGGCAAAGAAACACAGACATTGGACAACAGATCATTGGAAAAGAGTGTTATGGATCTTAACCCCATTGAGCTTTTGTGGGATCAGCTAGACTGTAAGGTGCGTGAGAAGTGCCCGACAAGACAGTCACATCTATGGCAAGTGCTACAGGAAGTGTGGGGTGAAATGTCACCTGAGTATCTGGACAAACTGACAGCTAGAATAACAAGGATCTGTAAAGCTGTCATTGTTGCACGTGGAGGATTTTTTGATGAGAACTCATTGAAGTAGTTTAAGTAGTTTGTAATAGTAATTTTTCATGTTATTAATGTCCTGACTATACATTGTGATCAGTTGAATGTCACTTTGTTGAATAAAAGTACCAATTTCTTTCCATAAGAGCAAAATCTGTACATTATTCCAAACTTTTGGCCGCCAGTGTGTGTGTGTGTATATATATATATATATATCACACAGACACACACACACACACACACACACACACACACACTCACAGGTATATACACCGATCAGCCACAACATTAAAACCACCTGCCTAATATTGTGTAGGTCCCCCTCGTGCCATCCAAACAGCGCCAACCCGCATCTCAGAACAGCATTCTGAGATGATATTCTTCTCACCACAATTGTACAGAGTGATTATCTGAGTTACCGTAGACTTTGTCAGTTTGAACCAGTCTGGCCATTCTCTGTTGACCTCTCTCATCAACAAGACATTTCCGTCCACTGGATGTTTTTTGTTTTTGGCACCATTCTGAGTAAATTCTAGAAAAGCAAAATGTGTTCCACATCTCTGATGTACAGATGCAGATGCAATCTTGGTTTATTATATATATAAAAAGTTATATTTGGGCGAAATTACATGTATTACAAACAAATCAACATACCAAAAATGTCATCAGGCATCAGATTAGGGTCCTATAGGTTGCCATGGAAACGTGCGTAATAGTTTGACAACTGAGGGGAGAATAAGCGTTTTTTTTGTATATGAACGGATCGGATGGAAAAAAACATCAACCATTACGTTATCTCATCATAAACACCTTTTTTTTAAAAGTGTGCAACAGTAAGTATGCATACGTTAAGCTGTAAAGTAGCTAATAGTTAACATAAGTGTCTGAACTGAACATATTTAGTTTAGCCTGGAATACGTGTAACTGTAGGCAGCTCCCTCTCCTCTTGCAGCCGCTTTACCATATGCTTACACATGGCAATGGGATCCAGCGTGCAAGGGGGTGGTCACTGTACTCCAATTTAAGCAAGATTGTTGATGATACATTGCATTGTTGAGCAGAGTGACACAGTAAACAAACATCAGTTCTGAAGTGCATTCTGTGTGTGGGTCTTTTAATGTGAGTCAGGCAGAACATCACTTCTTAAATTTGAGCCACTGTGCCTTTTCAGTGCAGAGCCACCAGGCTTCACATCTGCTGTATTTCCTACAGACGCCTTTTATAAATCATGTGGAGAGTGACTAGTCCACTACAGGCATCGACTTAGTTGTAGTAAACTAGTCTATGCAACCCCTAGGGCGAATTAGAACCCGGAAACTCTAAAAACTAGAGGCAAAAAGTCACTACCAGACCAGTCAGTCATGTTCTTAATTAAAGTGTTCATCTACTGAATAATAAAATCCCAAGACTGACAGTGGCAGTTGTAGAGATGAAATTACTATATGATGTGAAATATTTATTTGAGTGCTTGAATCAGTCAGAATGACTGTTTTTCAAAACAGGTCATTTAAAAGAATATTTTACTGTGCATAACATGATTAATATTCATGAATGTCACAGCACTGCCCCCCACAGTACAACTGTCATACAGTTTTTATTTTATTAGGCCTAACTTTGTGTTAATGTTTGCTTTCAAATGGATTATTCCAGCGGTCACAAAGGTGATAGGCCTACAGGACTTTATAAGCAGAATAACATGGGATATGCATGCACTCTCCATCCATGGGTACACTTAACAAAATAAAACAATTTGGCCCGCATAAGGTGACATTTAGTTCAGACTGTCAGTTCTATATGTCAAGTTAAGGAACATATAGAATTTTTTTAATGTTTTTAATAGAGATTTTATAGAGATTGGTACCTAAATCCATAAGAACTAGGCATGGGCACTTGCTTTGGTGTTGCCACCCCTAATAGTCTTTATAACACCCCATGGAAAAAATTTTAGATCCGCCCCTGCCTAGTACTAAGACCAGTATTAGGACATACTAGCTATCCTGTGTCATAAAATGTAAGTATATACTTGTAGTGTACACTAAAACAGTGTGAAAGTATTGGCACATACTTTCTATACTATGTCATAAAGTACATACTTAGAGTGTCTAATAAGACAGTAGGAAGATCCTATTTATAGTTTGTCATACAATTTAAGTATATAATTGGAGTGTTCACTAAGACAGTGTGACAGTATTGGGATATACTACCTATACTATGTCATTAATGTATATACTTTGAGTGTGTACTAAGACAGTATGCAAGAACAGGGACATCCTATCTATAGTTGGTCATAAAACTTAAGAATGTAATTTGAGTCTGTACTAAGGCAGTGTAACAGTTTTGGGACATACTATATATACTATCATAAATGTAAGTATATACTTAGTAGGGGTGTAATGATCCATCGATCTGGATCGATGCATCAATTAATTAACCAACGATGCAATGTCATCGATACAACACTTAAAGATCAATGTATTTTTTTTTTTAAGATGCACCTTTATTTTAATGCTCTAATTCCAACCTCATCCATATGCATTTCTATCATGCGATACAGCATCCTTATTATATTCATCCCGTTTTATAAGCGCTAAATATGTTTCTCATGTGGGACATGGATGTGATTAATTAAAGTTGCACTGCTTTATCTGTGCGCGCACGTCAACAGGGCTGTGAGCTTCGGTGACAGGATAGCGGTGTGCCACTCATATGCGCGATTAAACCGGACTTCCCTTAATATGGTGGCGCATGTGACACATCTGAATTTTACATGAGCATTTTCACTTTTAAATCGCTTTGGAGCAATTCAACCATGTCAAACAGCTAAAGAGTCCCGGTCCTCTGAACAGAGCTGACGAGGGAAAGAGAAAACACCTGCCCTGCTGCACCCACATCAATTACAAGACTTTTCACATCTTCACATCAACACCCTTACCAACATTTATCACAGTAAACTGTAGGAGAATTTTTCAATACAACCGTGGAAGGTGCAGCCAAGAAAAAACTTGGATAGCACATACTCTCCTGTCATGGGTAAGTAAGTATTTTGGATTGAAAGACTTGCTTGACTGTTGTAGAGATGACAAATTGTCTGTAGTGTTTCCCTCATTCCACAAGCCAATGAGCTGTCATCAAATGATTGATGATCACTTTTATGTGATTTTATGACTTTATTTTTTATATTATTTATTTTTCTGTATATACATATTTTTGTCTCAATGTGGACTTTTCAGAGAGCTCAATAAAATACTCTAAATATTTTGGTTGCATTTTTTACATTATAAATGTAATTGATTTTGTAAAATCATAATACACATAATATCGTAATATCAGTCGCAGGCCCCCAAATCAAAGTGCAAGACTTTGAGGTATCGGCAATCACTGGATCGCTGGCTAAGAGAATCGATACAAGATTGTATCGTGATGAAACTGGTGATTTACACCCCTAATACTTAAGGTGCACTTGCTTGAGTCAATGTAGCTTTTGTTGGACGGCGCAAATAAAAACAAAATGTTTTGATAGCACCAGTGTTTACACTTTTCTGGGAAATCGAACGACAAATGGCTGACTCACACTGAGGCAAAGGACCATTCACCCCAAACATGTTTTTGCATCCGTCTGCACTGATTTTTCATTGTTTTTCAATGTAAAACTGCATGTATGTAAACCTGTATGTCCCCTGTTTTGGGCTCACAATTGTCACCATATTTCTACAGCTGTCGTAATAGAAAAAGTTTATGAAGACTGTCAAAAATTCCTCTTTGATAGTGCTAGGGGTTGTGAGTTATATGTTGTTGTATTGACACACTTCAAAAATCCACCGCAAAAAGCATACCATCCAGGCACCTTTGACATACTATTTTCAACATACTATTATTTGGGAGACACTAGTCATAATATTGCATACTATACACAGTATGGATGGTATGCAAATTGGAATGCAGCCAGTTTCATTCAAGAACTAATTATTAAGACTATAAAAGGGATAGTTCACCCAAAAATGAAAATTCTCTCATCATTTACTCACCCTCATGCCAACCCAGATTTGTATGACTTTCTTCTTCTGCAGAACACAAATTATGATTTTTAGAAGAATATTTCAGCTCTGTAAGTACACACAATGCAAGTGAATGGGTGCAAAATTTTGGACACTCCAAAAAGCACATAAAGGCATCATAAAAGTAATCCATAAGACTCCAGTGGTAAAAATCAATATCTTCAGAATCAATATAATAGGTGTGGGTGAGAAACAGATCAATATTTAAGTCCTTTTTTTCTTGAAATTCTTCTCCCTGCCCAGTAAGGGGCAGTATGCATGAAGACCGTGAATCACCAAAAACACAAGAAGAAGAATGTGAACGTGATCCGTTTCTCACCCACATCTATCATATCGCTTCTAAAAGATATTGATTTTACCACTGGAGTCTTATGGATTACTTTTATGCTGACTTATGTAATTTTTGGAGCTTCAAAATTTTGGCCACCATTCACTTGCATTGTATGGACAAAAAGAGCTGAGAAATTTTTCTAAAAATCTTCATTTGAGTTCAACAGATGAAAGAAAGTCATACACATCTGGGATGGCAAAAGGGTGAGTAAATGAGAGAATTTTCATTTTTGGGTGAACTATTCCTTTGAATTAATGGAGGTCATTGGGACTGTCCTATAACTCGCAGTGCGTACCGTCATTACCGGGGTGCTTGAGGACAGACACGGGGACCATGACGGTAGGTGGGGGAGAGTTGAGGGTGCCGTCGGCACGGGCCTGCTGCATGGGCGGTATGGTGGAGCAGTACTCTGATGGGACGTTAGGATTGGGACTGGGCCCAGTGGGGCTCATCATTCTCTCATGGGCTTGAGCTGCACACAAGCACAAAAAAATCATCAGCAATCATGTTTTTTTTTTAGCGTTATCATACTAAAACCCAAAGTATACTTTGGTTTTGACGCGAACACTTAAGCATCTGTTTACAGTCGAACGCTAGCCTTTCAAAGTATACTTCATTTGACAGTGTGCACATACACAGGCGATTGGCGCATACCCATAACGATGTCTTCGTATTCCAACAGACTTGAGATATACAAATGCAGGTATCTCCTGACCTCCTCACATACGCGCTCTTGACGTGCACATCCACTGTTGTTGCTTCCACCTTTGTCTCATGTTGTTTAGCTGCGATTTCATCTTATAGTACTTTTTCGAGACCGCAATGGCTCAACTGTGGGTGTTGCCACCTAGTGGACCCACTAACTAGTGCAAATAATTCCGGGTGTATGCACATACTGTGTATTCAAAGTATGCACAGTTAGAAAAATCGGGCCGCATGTGTTCAGTGCTCAAGCACTCTACTGATGACGAAATTTGTGTCACGCATCCTGTACGCAGACGCCTAGCGTTCGCGTCTGATTGAAGTATTCTTTGGGTTTAAGAGAGAGAATGAGAGAAATAAAAACAGAAAAAGTGGCCGTTTTAAGTTTTCAACACCATTAAGACAACATGAAATTAAAACTGACCCTATTTGCTATCTTATATAAATTATACACAAAGTGAGCAATGGACATGTGATTGGTTACAATGCACAACCACTCCAAAAAAAACAAACATTGTGGATTAAAACATTTTACTCAATGAAAGCAAACCATAATGCAATGCTGTAATCAGGGCCGTAGCTAGTGGGGAGAAAGGTGGTAATGATTCTAGGGCCCAAAGGACCAGGGGCCCCACAACAAATTCTAAACTGCATTTTGTTTTTAATAGGAAAGGGGCCCATAGCAATATACAGTCAGGGGGCCCAGATTACCTTGCTACGGCCCTGGCTGTAATTGGCATTTTTCACAATTAGTTAAAGGAGATTCATTTCCACTAATGCCACCAAATAGAATTGCAAAACGAAACACTGTTTTCAACCAGCTTTCTGAATACCCCTCTCATCTGCTGCATGCAAACAGTCCGCGCATACTGTGCTGATGACGAAATTTGCGTCACGTGGAAAAGTATACTTGGGACTTTATAGTTGTCTATGCATATTAAAAAAAACGTTACACTCTGCAGCTTTAATTGTGGCAGCTGTACTGTGACTGAAGCTAGTGGAATAAACAATTGAGATTACAATCACAGAGAGTTGTTCATAAACTGAAGGGTAATCTGCCACCAAACTGAACCGAAGAAACAGGATGTCCAGTGCAAACCGCAGCTTTTTGTGCTGATACCTCCTCTAGTAGTGTGTCAGGCTTGCTGTGCATTATGTTGATTAACATTCATAGACGCTCATCGACCTGATTGCCTTGGCACTGCATCTGACAATGCAAACATGTCAGCTCTACGCACAAAACCCTAAATATGCAAGCTCACTGTGAAAATGACTACAACGACAAATACACTAAGGCAGAAGAAAACTGTGAAGCCAAGTAAATGCAAAAGCAAAATGTACTTCACTATACTGCAAATATGACCTGCCTCGAAGACAAATACCTCTAAAACAGCTTAAAGATGCTGCAGAAAAGTTAGAAGTGGAGGTTAATCGATAGTGGATTTTGCCGATACGATTAACCGATAACCGATTACATATAGATATACATATCCAAACTGAACCAAAAAGTAACACTTCGAATAATGTAAATAAACGTAAATAAAAATGGTTACATTCAAAATGAACCAAAGAACACTCCAGTAAAAAACTGATACTTAACAAAACCTCTTCGGAATAGAGGTCGACCAATAGTTGGTTTTGCCCACTATTGATAACTAAGGTGGGGAAACAGGCCAATAGCCGATTAATCGGCCGATAGTTTTTGACATCTATAATATGAATGAAAACTTTCCACTCAATGTAAAATAGTGCTGAAATTTTGTATCACTTTCCATGGCGATACTTCAATAAATCTCTCTCACACTGGTACCTTCTTCAAAGCGTTTGCCATGCGAAATTGTTGAAACTCAAGTCTTGTATTTTTAAATGAAATTTTAGAATGGCATTGTATCTATACATTGTATATAACGCAACTAACGATTAATCCGAAAATCTGATATATCACTGACCTCTACTTCGGAGTGCTCATGTTTATAACTTTAAATGTAACAAAATCCGAAAGGTAAGCAGTTTCCATCCTTGACTTTGTAAAGAAAACACACACACAACAAAAACTGTCCAAAAGCAACTATCAGTGCAGATTAATCGGTAAAACCGATATATCGGTCAAACTCGAGTTAGAATTAATAATAAAACGTTAAAGTAGTTCGCATAATAAAGCTCCAAAATGTACAAATACACTTTAAAGAGAAAGCTCAGCCTCAGTCACCATTCACTTTTACTGTACGGAAAAAAGATGCAATGAAAGTGAATGGTGACTGTAGCTATCATTCTGCCTAAAATCTTTTTCTGCATTCCACAGAAGAAAGAAAGAAAGTTTGGAACAATATGAGGGTGAGTAAACAATGACAGAATTGTCATTTTTGGGGGAACTATCCCTTTAAGTCCCAAGAGATTTCTCTTTGGTTCTGTGATGTCCTAAACTTACCTCATCCCAAATTAACTCCAACCCAAATTCCCTTTCAGCTTCATCACAGGTTTCACGTTAGTCTCCAAGGACCGTGTCAGTACGTGCTGAGCAAAGGATGAAGTGTCGCCCATGCTGACACACGAGAGAGAGAGCCTGCAAGTGACGAAGAGGGAGTATTTGAGCATCTCTCATAACAGACGGGGGACGGCCCGGTTCTCTTATGGCCTGAACCAGGATTCAGTCATATGAATATATCTGTCTCCAACTGAATTCCTAGTAGAGCTCTGTCCATCGAAGAAACAGACGAGGTCGTGTTAAATGGCTGCGCCGGGCTGAGGAGGTGACGAAACCCTTGTCTCTTCAAATGCGTGATGAAGCAGGAGCTGTGTGTGTTTGTGTGTCCAACTCTATTCCTCAAACAGGGAGTGAGTGAGAGAGTGTATCACGAATACTGCACCAGGTGGGTCCTTTACCACACACCCACACACACACACACACACACACACTCACTCAAGGACATGTACCAGTGCCCTGGCTCCACCCAGTCCTGCACCAAACCCTACGAGAGCTGGCTGGTGACTCGCAGCACTGACACACTGCTTTGTGATGAATGTCCTTTTTAATGTGCAAATGGACCACACGCTCGGCCACACACACCGTGAGCCAACCTCTTTTTATAGACTATCCAGAAAAAAAAACAAAAAAAACACATGAAACCTTGATCTTCACTAATTCAGCTCTTGAGAAATAAGAGCTTCAGATGTTAAATCTGAAAAAGTTGGCAACAAATAAAAAAAGAAGGGTAAAAGCTCATCTCATTAGCTTCCTTTCAAAAGGTGCACGAGTGGTCCATGAGTCTTAATTCATGATAACAGCACGTCACATCTAAGGACATCTGTGTCACCTTTCATTAAGGCTACTCTAAAAATAATCATTAAGAAAAAAAGAAATTTGAGAATATAGTTTAAAAGGGATATTTCACCCAAGAAGGAAACTTCTACATTTTAAAAAACTAAATTTCTAAAGAGGTCGCACTAGTGCGACTTCAAGTACTGTCGACACGCTGTTGTGTTCTGTTGGGTAGGAGAAAGATAAAACAGCAAAAACTCCAAAAGCGGAACGAAACAGCGAAACACAGCAATGCGAGCGCAGGGCGTGCATTTACTCGCAGACAGCAGCGCAGATAATCATAAACGGCATTTTTGTTTAGAAAAATGCCATAGTTTGTTGTATGGCACCATACTTACTGTACATTTAACCATGGTAGTGAGGAGCCACCCGTGGTTTACTTTCACCTGTGATTACCATGGTCTTATTGCAAATACCACAGTTAAACCTATGGATACTATGGTGGAACTATATGGTAAAAGTTCATAAAAGGCAAAGAAATCTGTCTGGTTGTAGGAAAAACTAACTGGCTTTGTCTGTCTTCAGATGACAGTATTTTAATCATTAAGAGCCTGATGAAAGGACACTGTCCTAACTCATTCCCACTGTCAGATTATTTAAATTTAGCCCAATATAAATAAAGTGTTATTGCTTTACAGATTACTGTTGTTAATATCAGTAAATTTACATCTGCATCCCAACTAAAAAGCAATGCTTTACTGTTAAGTGGGCATTTCAATGGGACAAAATATGAAATATTATTGGTAATTGTACTTACTTGTGCAATACAATAATAATATCGCAATAATATATTATATTTTTCATTCTATAGCTGTAGAACTTGGTGGCACCGGTGCAGCCCCTCTCAAATGTTAGTCTGGAGCACTGTACTACATTAAAGTGGTTTAGCACTCACCTCTCTGTATGGTAACATGACAGATGACACAAACTCTGGCCTCTTTCTCCAGATATTTCAGTCTGCATTTACGGTTACAGCAGCCTGCACAGTACACCTGCAAACCAGACCACATTAAGCACTCATACATGGAGTAAACGCAGTACTTCATCTCTGAAAACAGGCTTAAACCTGGAGATAACTCTCTAGTGTCCTTTAGCCCATTTAATTTATTGGCCCAATATGTCTTGAGAAGAGCAATTCAGTGCAGCAATTCAAGCGGGAAACTATATCGGCAATAAAAATACACCCTGCTGACCCAGCAAATCCGTCTCTATATTTAGCACCGCCAGAGCAGAATAAACTACACACTTACGTAATGAAAACAAAGAGAGACCTCACACCAACAGACCAAATTAATACTTCTGCTGTCTCAGGTAGAGGACTACAGGTCTAAGGCTTTCCTGCTGTTATACTGTAAATAGATGAAAACGCAAAAGGATTGCGTCATAGACCTTTACTTCAAAATCAACGCAGCTGACTGCATGTTAATTCACTGATTCACACTGCGGTTATTTTCCATTCACCTCCAAAAGTCAGGACAGGCCCAACTTCTATACAAAGTCACTTTCAGAATTGAAGTGATCTGGAACAAATTACAAAAATAACCTCCTAAAAAAGGATAATGTATAGCCTAACTGTATCATCCTGAAGGGGTTTATTTTACAACAAAGATTCCACAAAACAGTATATTATAACATGGAAAATAAATAAATAAATGTACATTAAATATGAACTTATAGAGTTGAAATTATTTCATTATGCAAGAAGAGAGATTGCAGAGTAATACGAGAGACATAAAACTACTGAGACAACTATACAGTTTAGCAGTCATTATCCTAAAACCTTTGACCACAGAATGCTGCGATTGATGAATTTGAACCAAGTATTCCAGAGCTATGTAATAATGCAACTAATAAAGGGATAATTCACTCATTATTTACTCACCCTCATGCCATCCCAGATGTATATGTCTTTCTTTCATCACCAGAACACATTTGAAGAAAAATAGAAAAATATCTCAGCTCAGTAGGTCCTTAAAATGCAAGTGGATGGTGATCAGACTTTTGAAGCTCCAAAAATCACAGACAGTCAGCACAGACGTCATCCATACAACTCCAGCGGTTAAACTAATGTCTTCTAAAGTGAAACGATCACTTTTGGTGTGAAAAAGATCAATATTTAGATATTTTATAACTATAAATTCTCTCTTCCGGTCAGCAGCAGTATTCGTGTGACATAATCACGTTGGCATGTGCACACGAGAACTGACGCACGTGCGACACACCAAGAAGAGCAGCACTGTTTACAAGTAAGTAGAAGGAATGCTGTACAGAAGCTTCGTTGGTTTCTCTCAACCGAGAGAAAAACCTGAGATTACATCTGCAACATGCCAATGCGAACACGTCACACGAGAGACCGCATGAACTCTGCGCTCTTATGAACGCGCATACTGCTGCTGACTGGAAGCGATTATTTATAGTTAAAAAGTACTTAAATATTGATATTTTTTGCACCAAAAGTGATTGTTTCGCTTTAGAAGGCATTAGTTTAACCACTGGAGTCACATGGATGATGTTTCTAAAGGTCTGATCAACATCCACTTGCACTTGCACGGACCTACTGAGCTATTTTTTTCTGTGTTCTGCTGAAGAAAGAAAGGCATACACACCTGGGATGGCATGAGGGTAAGAAAATGAGAGAATTTGAATTTTTGGGTGAACTATTCCTTTAAATAGGGAAAAAAAAAAATTACATTTGAAAAACACTTTTTATATCAATCATTTCGGTACGCATGCTTTGTGCATGTGTGCTCTGATGAAAGCGCCAGCGAAGGCGCGCATCCGCATTACCACAACTAAATGATAAAATGCACTCAAATTTTAGGTGAGGTTTTAAGTAAACAATTGTATACACTCTCTAGTATGTCATTGTGGCAGGGCGGAGGGTGGGGCCGGGTCGTGATTCCGCACACCCGGCCCCGAATTAGGCTGATTAAGAGGGATGATCCCAAGAGGGATAAGGCCGACCAGAGACGGCAGTGTGACAGAGAGTGAGTTACGGACAGCTGTCCGACACCTGTTTATGTTTGCGTCTTTTTGGTTAAGTTTATTATTAAAATATTATTTATATTGTCAAGCCGGTTCTTGCCGCCTCCTTTCCACTGAATGCGTTACACTGGTGCCGAAACCCGGGAAGGAGGAGGGATGCGCCGTAGAAGAGTCCTCACCACTACCATCCACCCCAAAGGAGCAGCCGCAACCATCTGCTGGGGGACGGAGGAGCCAGGCCACCTGAGAGTGGAGGAACGGCCGCCGACCGCGAGGAGGAGGGGCTCCTAACCGACCGCCTGGAGTGGTCAGGGCCGCTGCCAGGGGCGGAGGAGACACCTACCATCCACCGAAAACAAGGCGGGGCGTTCCGTCCGCCAGGGGCCGGAGGACTGCCTCCGGTCTGCCCGGGGAGGCGTGGCTGTCGTCCACCAGAGGGTGGAGGAGTGGCCGAGGACCAGGCTATGGCGTATCGGAGAACCACCAAATAAGTTGTATTTATTTTTTCTTTCTCTCTCCTCTCTCTCTCCTGCTGCCGCTCCGCGTTGGCCTTTCCCTCTCTTTTTAAATATTCTTGTCTTTTTTTTTGTTGTTGGTATTATCACTGTTACAGTGTATGTACCGTGTTTTTTTGTTTTTTTTATTATTGTTGTTTCCCTCCCCTTGTCCCCTCCCTAGATCCAGGAAGACGGGGATGACCTGCCAGCAGATGGGGCCTTAAAGGCATGCCTCCCCCCTGGAAAGAGGGGGGGGGTGTACGTCATGCCGGGGGCTCCACGGCCTGAGAGAACGAGGGAGGAATGTGGCAGGGCGGAGGGGAATTAGGCTGATTAAGCCCGAGAGGGATAAGGCCGACCGGAGACGGCAGTGTGACAGAGAGAGTTAAGGACAGCTGTCCGACACCTGTTTATGTTTGTGTCTTTTTGGTTAATTTTATTATTAAACTATTTATATTATCAAGCCGGTTCTCGCCTCCTCCTTTCCACTGAATGCATTGCAAATTGGGAAATCTGTAGGGCTCGACACCTAGCCGTATTAACAAATGTATCTGATTCAATATGCCATGTTTAAAGCCAATGTAAAATAATAAATATTTACATTGGCAACTGCAACCAACAGTTAGGATAATGAATTATATTACTTGGTGGAATTACTCTATTGTGTTGTTTATTAATATTGATAAATTGATACATTACACTTTATAAAAACAATGAACCATTTAAGGCTATGCTTTACCACATTAAATGAGATAAACATACCTTAACACTTGTAAAATCAATGTAATGCACAGCCTCTCACGGCTTATAGCTGCAGCATATTCCAGACAACATTGACTATTGACACTAAGAGTAAAAACTAAAACAGACTTACTTTTCCACATGCCCGGCAATGGTGTCTCCTCTTGGTGAAGGTAAACTTTTGCTCACAATTCATGCAGTTGGGAGCTTCAGAATCTGGGACCCATGGAGGCTGCTTTGAACCCAAACCATCTGCCTCCTGTCCTGGCTGATCTGATGGTTCCCCATCCTCCAGTATCTCTCCAGGGTAAGGCGGAGGTTCTGAGAGCTCTTCGAGACCATAACTGATCTCATATTGCTGATAAGAAGGGTGATTAGAGTTATGCTCATCCAGGTTGGGAGTTGGTTGCACCACTGTGGAAACTTGAGTGACAGTCTCTGTCTCTGGGCCAATCACATCGGCTTCAGCCTGGCTTGTTTTGTATCGTATGGTTTGGTCGGACAACTGCTTTGGTCTTGCACCTCCATAATTTGATTCTTGGTTGGAGGAGCAAACGGACTGAATTGCAACAGGGTTGGATGTGCTTTCCTTGCAAACTGTTTGTGTGGAGTCTGTTCTCAACGGGCTACTTTCCTGAGAAGAAGAAGAAATATTTGAGCCTTCACTCTCTTCCAAATATTGAAGCGAACCATCACTCTCAGGTGAAGCAAACGTCTCTACTTTACAGCTCTGCAATTCTCTATGTAAAAAGGCATCTCCATCCACATCTCCATTATACTCTGAAAAACCATCATCAACACATTTTTCAGTGGCTGTGTCGGAGTTGATTTTCACACCTTGACCCATTAAAAAGGCATCTAGTTCTTCGTCTGTTACCATCATCCCGGTCTGGTCACTTTCATGAAGGTAATCGTTGGCAATTCCAAACTCGTATGAATAATTCGGGCTCTCTGAATAGGGAGAAGAATCTCTACAAATGATTTTCTCTGTCGGGGATAAGGTCCGCTTAAAGTTTCTTTTAGGGCAATGACCTGAGACAACCAAAGCCCCTTCAGAGTTAGACATGATCTGGACCAGCTCGGGTTCATCTTCAGGTGACGAATCAGGCCTAATGGGCGAAAATGGAGCTACGGGCTCTTCTAACGGAAGAATTAACCCTTCAGCCTCCTGAATAGCTGAGGTTTCTTCCGGTTCAGCCTCATCTTTGGTTTCAAGCACTGTTGTCTCCTGAGGTTCTAAAGATGCCACAAGAGACTCACACATAGATACGGCAATTGGCAAGCATGACAGAGAAGGTTCCTTCTCCAAAAAGGGACTTTCTGGTGACTCATCTAGATTTTTGACATTGTCATCTTCAGAAGGTTGAGTATCCATTGAGTCAGACTGGAATGACACAGCATGGTCTTCATTAGCTGCCAAAATGTCATTGTCTGTAGCATGAGAACCTGAATTTCTAACAACTTCCTCATTCTCTAGACTACATGGAGCACTGTTTGGGTCATCAGAGTTTGAGTCTTCAAGAATGCTACTTTGGATGTCTGTATGTTTGCTTTCTAAATGTGTAAGGTTACTTGAAGCATACTGAGGTTCTGTAATCTTGTCTGAAGCTGCTGGTAATATGACGTCGAGCAAACTGAAGGAACTTGGAGGAACCTCAGAGAAATGTTTCTGTTCAACATAGTTGGACTCAGAAACATCTGGGAAAGATACAACTGGACTCTCAAAGTCCACTAGAAGTTCCTCATCAGCTTGCGTCTCAGTAAGATCCAGCTCTTTAAAGTCTTCATGACTATCAGCCTGCTGGAGCTTAGCAGATCCCGTATCATTCACCAGGTCACACACAGGTTTCAAAGACCGGTCTGGACAAGGAGGTGCAGAACTTTTGAGACTTCTGCTGTCAACAGAGGAAAGGAGGTCCACACCTGTCAGCGGCCTTTCATTCGAGTAAGAATCTTTTTGGTTTAAGGTGATACTTTGTGATGACAGTCCATAGTGCAGTGCATTGACATCTGGGAGTATTTGTGAGACTGTGTGTTGCTCTGGTTTGAAGATCTGAAGGCCCACATGATGACCAGTGAAAAGTGCAGAGTCCGGACATGAAGGACTTGCAAATGTGGAAGGCTTGTTTTCAAGCCCCTCTGAAAACAAATTAACAAAAACAAAAATACAACAGTTATAAATACCTAAACACAACAAATGAAAGAAATATATTTTTCATGGCACTCTGGAATACATTTTTGTGTAAAATTGTATAACTGCAGAATAATTTTAAGAGTGAATCATGTGAAATATGATTTCACTGCAAAAGCAGAATTCTGCATATATATACATATATATAACACTATCGGTCAAAAGTTTTAAAACACTTGACTGAAATTTTTCTCATGATCTTAAAAATCTTTTGATCTGAAGGCGTATGCTTAAATGTTTGAAATTAGTTTTGTAGACAAAAATATAATTGTGCCACCATATTAATTTATTTCATTATAAATCTAAAATGTAATAAAAATAAAAAAAAGTTTTTTAAATGGATGACTTGGACCAAATAATAAAGAAAAGCAGCCAATAAGTGCCCAACATAGATGGGAACTCCTTCAATACCGTTTAAAAAGCATCCCAGGGTGATACCTCAAGAAGTTGGTTGAGAAAATGTCAAGAGTACAAGTCTGCAAATTCTAGGCAAAGGGTGACTACTTTGAAGATGCTCAAATATAACACAGTTTTGATTTATTTTGGATTTTGTTTAGTCACAACATAATTCCCATTTATGTTATTCCATAGTTTTGATGACTTTACTATTACTCTAAAATGTGGAGAAAAAATTATAAGTGTTTCAAAACTTTTGACCGGTAGTGTACATATATATATATATATATATATATATATATATGTGTGTAAGTAAATATATTATTGTTGTGTGTCCAATTTACTGTATATATTTATAAAAATGACTTTCTACACTATCTATCTATCAACATGTATGTCATGCTGTACATCACAAGATCATGAGTTCTACGCATTCAGTTGAAGTCAGATGTTTACATACACTTAGGTTGAAGTCATTAAAACTCATTTTTTAACCACTCCACAGATTTAATATTAGCAAACTATAGTTTTGGCAAGTCGTTTAGGACATCTACTTTGTGCATGACACAAGTAATTTTTCCAACAATTGTTTACAGACAGATAGTCTGTAAAAAATTCTGATAGGAGGTGTACTGAATTGGAGGTGTACCTGTGGATGTATTTTAAGACCTACCTTCAAACTCAGTGCCTCTTTGCTTGACATCATGGGAAAATCAAAAGAAATCAGCCAAGACCTCAGAAAAAAAATCATGCACCTCCACAAGTCTGGTTCATCCTTGGGAGCAATTTCCAAATGCCTGAAGGTACCACGTTCATCTGTACAAACAATAGTACGCAAGTATAAACACCATGGGACCACATAGCCATCATACCGCTCAGGAAGGAGATGCATTCTGTCTCCTAGAGATGAACGTAGTTTAGTGCGAAAAGTGTAAATCAATCCCAGAACAACAGCAAAGGACCTTGTGAAGATGCTGGAGGAAACAGGTAGACAAGTATCTATATCCACAGTAAAACGAGACCTATATCGACATAACCTGAAAGGCTGCTCAGAAAGGAAGAAGCCGCTGCTCCAAAACCGCCATAAAAAAGCCAGAATACAGTTTGCAAGTGCACATGGGGACAAAGATCTTACTTTTTGGAGAAATGTCCTCTGGTCTAATGAAACAAAAATTGAACTGTTTGGCCATAATGACCATCGTTATGTTTGGAGGAAAAAGGGTGAGGCTTGCAAGCTGAAAAACACCATCCCAACCATGAAGCATCATGTTGTGGGGGTGCTTTGCTGCAGGAGGGACTGGTGCACTTCACAAAATAGATGGCATCATGAGGAAGCTAAATTATGTGGATATATTGAAGAAACATCTCAAGACATCAGCCAGGAAGTTAAAGCTCGGTCGCAAATGGGTCTTCCAAATGGACAATGACCCCAAGCATTCCTCCAAAGTTGTGCCAAAATGGTTTAAGGACAACAAAATCAAGGTATTGGAGTGGCCATCACAAAGCCCTGATCTCAATCTGATAGAAAATTTGTGGGCAGAACTGAAAAAGCATGTGTGAGCAAGGAGGTCTACAAACCTGACTCAGTTACACCAGTTCTGTCTGGAGGAATGGGACAAAATTCCAGCAACTTATTGTGAGAAGCTTGTGGAAGGATACCCAAAACATTTGACCCAAGTTAAACAATTTAAAGGCAATGCTACCAAATACTAACAAAGTGTATGTAAACTTCTGACCCACTGGGAATGTGATGAAAGAAATAAAACTGAAATATATAATTCTCTCTACTATTATTCTGACATTTCACATTCTTAAAATAAAGTTGTGATCCTAACTGACCTAAGACTGGGAATGTTTTCTATGATTAAATGTCAGGAATTGTGAAAAACTGAGTTTAAATGTATTTGGCTAAAGTGTATGTAATCTTCTGACTTCAACTGTATACAGACGTAAATTAAGACAACCTACATTAAGCAACTGACATTAAAACATTTTAATGTACAAACATTGTTAACTTAAATGAGTATAGAAACATTTAACTATTTTCTGTTTTCAGTTTGTTTTTCAATAGAAGCCAAAAAAAAAAAAAAAAAAATCCAACCTGCATTGAGTTCAAAGTCATCCAACAGCTTGTCCAGGTCACACACAGCAGCCTTAAAATAACTGTCCATCCTTAGGGAGGGGTATGATACACCTCACTCACTCCTGCAAGAGAAATTGGGGCAGTTGGGTCAGGACCACAAATTAAAAATATTCACATCCTACAATAACATTTAAAAAGTCTTTCTTAAGAGGAATTAGCCTTGGCAGCTGGTGATATTGGACAGTAGGGCTGAATCGATTAGTCAATGTTATCGACAACGTCGACAATAAAACATTGTCAACAAATATTGTCATTGTTGAATAGTCGTTTGCTCTCATTTAACGTAACATGAGATCACATTAAACTCTAATGATGATGCATGAGAGCAGCACTGAAGTTCACGCCTGACTGAGGAGAGGAAGAATTACACAGATCACAGTCCAGATGCACTCGAAACTTTCCAAACAGCTTCAGGTGATGTAGATCGCAAAGTATGAGGGAATTATAATGCAAAAATACCAAATAAGTAAATACAGAAGCACTCTCGTTGTGGAATAAGTGGAGCCGGAGCTCTTTAAAGGAGAAACCCCGGCGTTACATCTTTAATGCAGTTATATTTAATGCGTTATAGCTTTATTAAAGTTCAAATAATACGGAAGCAGATCATGTAAATAACTACAAACTCTGAAACGGTCATTTCTCTGTGCGGTCAGCACCTCTTCTATGAGTTGTGTGAATGTCCCGATCTAAGGGGGAGAGATTGAAACTGCACCGGCTGATGTACACTCTGTCACGGGACGCTCATCCCTCGAGCGCACACACTTAATGCAGCTAGATTATAACGTGATGACTCGTGACTTATTGAATCATAATATATGTGTCACTGTGCATTTCTTATCGTGAAGATTATTAATAAGAGAGAGTTTGTTTTTTTTAGTTAAAGATGGATTGAAGTGAACAGAAAGGTGAGAGAGGGTAGTCTTCGCACCATTTACACACGGCAACAAAAATATGTTTATGATTTGTTTTTCTTTTGGCTTGTTTTCCAATATAAATATCTAAAACTCCTTTAAAACAATGTACATTTACTTTAGCAGCTATACTGCAGAAGACAACAATTGTTATCTGAGAATGTTGAATATAATATTAAAAATACAAATATTTTAAAATATCTAAAAATACTTTAAAAAAAGATGCATTGACCTGAGAAGCAACATAAGATATTTAGACTTGCTTTTAGAGAATAGATCTTGAATATAAGTATATTTTGTCTTTACTGCACTCGCAGGAGTATAACCAAGCGAAAAATACACTTATATACAAAATACACTTATACTGAAGATACATTCTCTTAAAGCAAGTCTAAATATCTTATATGTTGCTTCTCAAGTAAATGTATCTTGTTTTAAGGATTTTTAGACAATTTTAAATGGAAAACAAGACAAAAACACTTGATAACAATATCATTTTTTGCAGTGAATTTCTTTACTGAATTAAACTTAATATTTTTTATTGTTAGCAAGCACGTTTAATACAACTTTTTAATTCGGGGCACAAGCTGAATAATCGATTAAAAGCTAATGGTTAATCATTGCAATAATTGCAGAATCACCGAATAATCGTTCTAATAATCGCTCGATTAATCGATTATTAAAATAATCGTTAGTTGCAGCCCTACTGTACAGACATTAAATAAGAAAAATAGGAAAGAAATGGATAGCCATCTCCCCAAATACTTCAGGAATAATTCACCCAAAAAAGAAAATTCTCTCATCATTTAATCACCCTCATGCCATCTCAGATAGAAAGACTTTCTTTCCTCTGCTGAACACAAATGAAGATATGAATATTTCAGCTCTGTTGGTCCATTCAATGCAAGTCAATGGTGACCAGAATTTTGAAGATCCAAAAAGCACATAAAGGCAGCGTAAAAGTAATCCATACGACTTCAGTAGTGTAATCCTTGTCGTCAGAAGCGATTCAATTGTCTTTGGGTAAGAACAGACCAAAATTCACTGCACATCTTGCCATTGCAGTCTCTAGGCACGATCATGATTTCAAGCTTGTTATACTTTCTAGTGCTTGACGCATGCGCAGGGTCGTGTCTAGAAAGGATCCCTCTCACGTCAATCTTACAAGATTCTTACGTTAATTTGAAGTCGCACAGCAACAAGGAGTGCTCGTAAATGATTATTCTAAATTGTCTGTTTTTATAAATAGTCATTCTTGATGACCAATTCAATACTGTCGGTCAAGAGTCAAGAGAACTGGGTGGTCTAGTGGTAACTAACTCACCCCTTGTATTAGAGGCTCTGGGTTCTAATCAGCCCTTAGGTGACAATATATTTTAATAAACAAAGATTGCATCTGCACCTCAGTGGATGTATATCTTGAGTGGGGACATATTTGTTTGCATTTTTCTTTGCGATTCAACTGGAAAGGAGTGCAATATGTGGAACTCAGAGCAATGAGGAGCGTTCGCTACCCATTCTCGTTTCCCCAAGTACATCACTGCGGCACATATGTCGCTATCTTCTTAATACTGTATAATTGACACTTACAATGTTTTTAAAATGAAAAGCAGTTCATGAGCATGCCGTTGTTATTTTGCTAGCCATCTTGATCTGATTTTTCACTTCATATGTCGTTCTTTTGATTAACATAGTCAAGTGATGAACATAGTTACACATACATGGCAAAAGCATCATAATACAATGCGCATGCGTGAGCACTTGACGTGAGAGGGATACCTTTTAGACACGACCCATGCGCAGAGAGCTAGATGGCGAAGGATGTGTAAATAAGCTTGAAATTATGATCGCCAATGGAACTGCTGATGTCAAGATTTATAGTGAAAAAGGAGTTATATCTTGGTCTGTTCTCACCCAAAGCCGATTAGATCACTTCAGAAGACATGGATTAAACCACTGGAGTCTTATGGATTGCTTTTCTGCTGCCTTTATGTTCTTTTTGGAGCTTCAAAGTTTGGATCCCCATTGACTTGCCATGTATGGAACTACAGAGCTGAAATATTCTTCTAAAAATCTTTGTGTTCTGCAGAAGAAAGAAAGTCATAAACGTCAGGGATGGCATGAAGGCGAGTAAATAATGAAAGAATTTTCATTTTTGGTTGAACCATTCCTTTAACACACAAATAAGAAACACAGCAGTTTAATAGATATGTAAGATCTGTCAAACATTGAATTCACCATAATGTAATCTAAAAGTACAGCTTTTAAATAAGTAGTATTTACTGTCAATCGGACTATATACAGTACCATGAATATTGTGGAGTGACACAGGTCTGCAGTGCAATTTACAGACAGTACAGAAGGTACACGGTAAACAATAACACAGTATAAACAATGAACTATTAATACATACACAATAAACAGAAACAAAACAATGCAAAATGTAAGTAATTATTTTAACAGTTATTAATTAGAGAGCTGTCATGAGCTACAATATAACGTTTGTCTCGAAAGGCCTTTTAATGATTTATCTGTATAAACTGGACAACGTTTATGTACTGGATATTAGTCATATTATTGTCTATAATAATAAAAAGTGAGCTGAAGGGTAAAACAATTGCTAACTTGTACTTTGCTCTCAAAAAGAAGCCATATAAACCATTTCAACACAATAACACTCTCTTATCGTCAGTCCAATTATAATAAAAAATGAACAATGATTTATTATTTTAATAAAGTTCTATTAGCTCTTCAGCTATCATTAGCAATCTGCTAACTCGCTAGCCGTTAGCATCTAATCACACAAACACATAAATAAACCGCAGGAAACTGGAATATCCATTGTATCATTATTCCGTTTCATGAGCTACCTTAATACACGTCATAGTTCAGTCGTTGTCGTTTGTTGACTGTATTTCGGTGAAATATTAGAGCAGCAAGCTTATGTTTTCTTTTTCCTCAGTAAATTCCACAGTTGTCTGCGCAAGCGACTACTTCAACCTCTCTTAAAGGGGCCGCACTGCTCTCTTAAAGGGGCTGTGCACTTTCTTTTCTTCTTCTCTCCCCTTTTCTCCCCAATTTGGAATGCCCAACTCCCAATGTGCTCTAAATGGTCGTGGTGCCGTTGTGACTCGCCTCAATCCAGGTAGCAGAGGACGAATCTCAGTTGCCTCCGCATCTGAGACCGTCAATCTGCGTATCTTATCACGTGGCTTGTTGAGCGCATTACCGTGGAGATGTAGCACGTGTGGAGGCCCACGCTATTCTCTGTGGCATCCACGCACAACTCACCACACACCCCACCGAGAGCGAGAACCACACATTATAGCGACCACGAGGAGGTTACCCCATGTGACTCTACCCTCCCTAGCAATCGGGCCAATTTGGTTGCTTAGGAGACCTGGCTGGAGTCACTCAGCACACCCTGGATTCGAACTCGTGACTCCAGGGGTGGTAGTCAGTGTCAATACTCGCTGAGCTACCCAGGCCCCCCTATTTTTAATGTTCACAATGCAATTCATAGGTATGGACTAAACTACTGTATATTGCCCTTTGGGGATCAGTACATTAGTATTGCGTTGCTGTATAGTTTTGTCTATACCAAATTAAATAGAGATAGATGCAGACACTGGCATTCAGATGATTTGTATGATTGTTTTGGATCAACAAATATTACGCCCATAAATCATAAAGAATATTAGTGCAAAAGGTGGGAATTATACATTTTCACACACACACACACACACACACACACACACACACACACAATTATACGTTTTTTACTATTTTGAAATACAGAACATTAATTATAAACACAAACTAAAAAAATTTATAAATAAGCTGAAATATAGCATTTCCAAATCAGAAACGTGAAGAAAGTCCTTAATAATAGTTTTTCTAACAATACAGGGAACCTGTTTCATTTCATAGTTAATTATTGCCATGAGAAGGTAAAGGAGACCATAAAAAGACATCATAGTTTGAAATGCAATTGTCCTGCTTAATAACAGATTGTGTTTCAGCAAGACACAAAGATGCTATATTTAAAAGGTGTATTGCTGATCTCAATTTCAAATCATCATCTGATGAAACATGAGCAATAGGGCTGTCAATTGAGCAGAGAAACTAAATTCATATTTTTACATTATATATTTTCAAAATTCGAATAATATTCTAATTTTAAAGTCAGCTGATTTTGAAATTGACACTGTTTCCATAGTCCACAAGAGGGCGCAATAAATACTTAAACCATTCAGCACCGTTATATTATGAATGTTGTGAATGAATGTTACATTTTTATATAGCGCTTTTTCTGACACTACACTCAAAGCTTATAAGAGAGCAAGACACAACAAAGACCTCTGCCTACTGTAAGGGGCTGTTCACACCGAAAGCTTTTGCAACCATCCATTTGTTTTCTTTGTAAACGCGCACTAGACGAACGTCTTTGTTTCTCTTTGTTTTTATTTATTCAGCGTCTCGAGCTAGAGCGCTGTTTTTTAGATGCTATTTCTAAATAAAATTACATTAAAAAGCATCTTGAGACCAAGGGCATAGCCAGGACATTGTTTTTGGGTGAGCCTCAATAATAATGGATGGGCCAATTTTTCACCCAAATTTTTTCAGAATGTCTATTTGCACCCCGGTATAAATAGCATCTGCCACACAGTGCAGCTATTTGCACCCCAATAGTGTGGTGGAACCACATAAATATACGACAAACAAAACAATATATGTCGCTGCATTGGCATGGGGTGTAAAGATGGTGTGAATGTGTACTGTTGTCTTAGCAACCGCGGTTCGAATCCGTGTTTTGTCCCACTCTTTTTCCCATCCGATTTCCTGTTTCCACTACTTAAAATAATAGATACAGATTAATATTTATGTTGATTTCATCGCAGTGATTTAGTCATGATGAATGTCGAGGTGTGCAGAGAAAAGTTTGATACGGAGGTGGGGTCTGTTGATCGCACTCATTTCCGCGGCTCGGCATCGCTTGTGTGTAGATTGCATCACTGTATTACTAATATTGTAGTGTGTTTTTGGCAGAAACCATAGTTTTAATGCAATTAACTATGGTGTTAGTACAGTAATATTGTGGTAATATAGTAACCATGGCTAATTTTACGGTTACTGTAAATTTATAAAAAATACCATGGTGAAACTATAATTACTGTAGTAAAACCAAGGTTATTTTTTCTAAGGTAAGGTTAAGATTAAGTGTAATGTAGTGTGTCTCTGGGACTCTAAATAAACACAATAAAAACACAGTGATGCCCATACTTATGTTAGTATTTAAATATGGGTGCAAATAGTATCTGACACTATGTGCATCACCAGGGTTGGGGTGCAAATAATATCTGCCACTGTTTGCACTGGGGTGTAGATAGCATATACCATTATTTGCACCAGGATGCAAATAGCATCTGCCAATTGTTTTTAACCAAATTTTCCTTAACAACAGAGAAGCGGCACATTCAAACAGTTCTTTTATACTTTCAGAAATCAGAATTCATGCATTTTTTTTAAAACTATTTTATAAATATATATTTGAAATCAAAGAATAATCTCTAATATTCTGGGTGGGCCCAGGTCCACCCTGGCCCACCCTTGGCTACACCATTGCTTGAGACACCTGCTTTCTGTTAAACTGTATTTGGTGCGCTGTGTCTAGCCTTTTTTAGTGCAAGAATGCAATTGATATGAAGTCTCTGTCAGTTCTTGGCACACATCTAAATGCACAGTTTTAGCATTTGAATGTGAAGAAGAAGCCTTTATTCTGTCACACTTTATACATTCACACATATACAGTGAAATTCTTTTTTTTCACATATCCCAACTAAGCTGGGGTCAGAGCGCAGGGTCAGCCATGATACGGCACCCCTGGAGCAGATAGGGTCAAGGGCCTTGCTCAAGGGCCCAACAGTGGCATCTTGGCAGTGCTGGGGCTTGAACCCCTGACCTTCTGGTCAGTAACCCAGTGACCCAGAGCCTTAACCGCTGAGCATTTTTTTTCCCCGTAAATTTGACATATTCAAATTTTGCATTTTAATTTGACAGCCCTAGTGAGCAAGCAGGGTCAGAAATTTAGAGGGGCACGGGGCTCAAATGCCACCAAAATTAAATACATTTAATTCTTAGGTTAAGAGGTAATAAATTCTTGATAAATATTTGACATAAACGGATGATACACATTTGTTTTAAGTGGTTAAAAAAGTATGCCTAATTAAGGTCAAAAATGCCCCCCAAAAATGTAATCCAGGGGGCCAATATTGCCCCATAATGTACAAGTTAATTTCTGAAACTGGCATAAAGTAAGTTTTGAAACACTCTTTGATTCTGTGTACTATTTGTATCTTTCCAAGTTAGACTGGTGCCAACAGGAAGAGAAAGAGACAATAACTTTCAGTTGACATGTAAGTAAAGTTTCTTCAAGCAAATTGAGGAACTAAAGAAGCATATAAAGGAAGAATCCATGGGAACATGCTCAATAACTGTTTTAAATACGGATGTAGTTTTGTACAGGTGAAAACAAACTAGATATTTAATTGGACTTCAAATGATTAATTACATTTGAGTTGACTTTTGTTAATAAATACACAATTAAAGCAAGATTTAGTTTTTTACCAATGAAAGTTGCTGAGTAAGACATGATTACCAAATTCCTATACTGATTAGCTTTATGTAAATAAATCAACCACAGAAGTTTAGGTCAATAAAGACAGCTCCATTATACCAAAGTACTGAGTCACTTAGTAAAAATCAGTTATTTAAAATACCCTTGCTTAAAGGGATATTTCACCTAACCATGCAAGTTCTGTCATTATGTACTCACTCTCATATTGTTCCAAACCTATATGAGTGGAACACAAAAAGAGATGCCAGCCATAATGAGAGCTGCCGTCAGTCAATATTCGTATTTCTTGTATGGGAAACAAAATGCAATGAAAGTGAATGATGACTGAGGCTAACATTCTGCCTAACATTTGTTCACCAAATAAATAAACATTCTTATTATTGCATTATTATTACTATTTTTCAGTGTGGGAAAGACATGGTCATCAAAACACATTTTCCAGATTATGAAAATGTCATGTAAATGAGGTCACCTGGAAGTGTCTGCAATATATGACATATTAGTCAGCAGTTTCAGTCAATACTGTCATAACCTTCACAGTGTCTGTAACGAGGAAAATGAGTTTCTATTGAAGGAGAAAACAGATCAAAGTTTTCTTCCTCTTCAGGTAAAGTCTGCTGACGTCACACTCAGGGATCGGCTGCGTCACGTGGTACAAATTTCCAAACCGGTGTGTGTGTTTTCCGAAAAATGTAGAGGCACGATAGTAGAAAAGGTAAGACCAAACGATCCTTAAAGTTCATTGTCTAAACCTTTCTTTTCTTCAGTTCACATATCCAAATCTTTTGCGTATTAATATATGCTCATCTGTCTGTCAGTGCCGTTGTTTTGTCGCTTAATCCCCCTTATTAAAGCAGAGATCTTAGTTTTGAAAGTAGATCTACTCACTGTTTGGGATTATTTTAAATCTTATTTTGACCTGGTGAACCCGCTGATTGTTTCTTCAGGAACGCATGTGTCTGCAGTGCAACATTGTTTCATTTGTAAATGGAATGCAGGGAAAGCGTTCAGTGCAGAATGTTACAATTTAACTGGCGCAAACACCTTTAAAAGGTTCAGTTTTGGTTGGTCTTAATGTACGAGAAATGCAGCGTAACAAGGCGTTTAAAAAGGAAAAGTTTACTCTAGTGTGACCAAGTAAAAAAAGTACTGTGGCTGTACCATGGTACTTCATAATATATATATATATATATATATACACACACACATACACACTGGCGGCCAAACGTTTGGAATAATGTACAGATTTTGCTCTTATGGAAAGAAATTGGTACTTTTATTCAACAAAGTGGCATTCAACTGATCACAATGTATAGTCAGGACATTAATAACATGAAAAATTACTATTACAAACTTCTTAAACTACTTCAAAGAGTTCTCATCAAAAAATCCTCCACGTGCAGCAATGACAGCTTTACAGATCCTTGTTATTCTAGCGGTCAGTTTGTCCAGATACTCGGGTGACATTTCACCCCACACTTCCTGTAGCACTTGCCATAGATGTGACTGTCTTGTCGGGCACTTCTCACGCACCTTACAGTCTAGCTGATCCCACAAAAGCTCAATGGGGTTAAGATCCATAACACTCTTTTCCAATTATCTGTTGTCCAATGTCTGTGTTTCTTTGCCCACTCGAACCTTTTCTTTTTGTTTTTCTGTTTCAAAAGTGGCTTTTTCTTTGCAATTCTTCCCATAAGGCCTGCACCCCTGAGTCTTCTCTTTACTGTTGTACATGAAACTGGTGTTGAGCGGGTAGAATTCAATGAAGCTGTCAGCTGAGGACATGTGAGGCGTCTATTTCTCAAACTAGAGACTCTGATGTACTTATCCTCTTGTTTAGTTGTACATCTGGTCTTCCACATCTCTTTCTGTCCTTGTTAGAGCCAGTTGTCCTTTGTCTTTGAAGACTGTAGTGTACACCTTTGTATGAAATCTTCAGTTTTTTGGCAATTTCAAGCATTGTATAGCCTTCATTCCTCAAAACAACGATTGACTGATGGGTTTCTAGAGAAAGCTGTTTCTTTTTTGCCATTTTTGTCCTAATATTGACCTTAAGACATGCCAGTCTATTGCAACTCAAAAACAAACACAAAGACAATGTTAAGCTTCATTTAATGAACCAAATAGCTTTCAGCTGTGTTTGATATAATGGCAAGTGATTTTCTAGTACCAAATGATCAATTTATCATGATTACTCAAGGATAAGGTGTTGGAGTGATGGCTGCTGTCTAGATTTGATCAAAAATGACTTTTTTCAAATAGTGATGGTGCTGTTTTTACATCAGTAATGTCCTGACTATACTTTGTGATCAGTTGAATTAAAGTACCAACTTCCTTCTGAAACAGCAAAATCTGTACATTATTCCAAACTTTTGGCCGCCAGTGTGTGTGTGTGTGTGTGTATATTTATCTCACGATACTGGATGATTATCATATTCATGTTCCATGCTTCCATGCCATGATACATAGCATGTCTTTAAAACGAAACATGGTATTAACACGTTACTTTTTGGTACTTTTTGTTAGTGTGATGTGGTAGCTACAAGCTGCTTGACATTTGCTCTATTGATTGCTTTTATTAAAATCCTAATTGTTTTAATTTTGTCTTGATATTGTTCCAGGCTTTGGATTCATATACATTAAATGAAGTTTTTCACACTGAACTCAATGCCAATCTAAGTCTTTCTCAGTGACTGCGTGAGAGAGGTATCCTTTAAAAATGTACTTATTTGTAATCATTTTCATGCTGTTTCTCTTGTTTTATTAGGTAAACTATGCTTAAGGAAGAACGTAACATGGAGATGTTGTTTTCCATACTTTATGGTGTTGATGCTGAGATAGTAGTTACAGTCGTATGAATACCCAATCAGACGTCTAGTGCTTGAACAGGCATGTTCATTTCTCTTGATTCTATCTGTATCGTGAATGTTTGGGTTGCAGACGTATCCTCTGTGGATTTAGAGTTACTCCCTTGCTAGTGGTCAGCAGTGTTTCCCACAGGATTTTGTGAGACTGGTGGGTGGACCTCGGACCCTCTAGGGGGGCATGCTCCCTCATAAGAAAATGTTGTACATTTTAAAGTTAAATGCATCGACCTGGTGCACTTTGAGAGCAAAATTAAGAGGCTAGATCTATGAAGAACAATTTTGTGCTCTTGTAGTATTTTAATCATAAATACATTTGTTGTAAAGCTATGAATGGTGATGACACGGCAAAAAAGTCACACCCACAAAACATGGTAAACGAGACGGAGTTTAATGCATTTCACAAATGGTCAAAACACAAAATCGAATAGAGCAATGAAGCAAAAGTGGTTACCTGTGTTGAACTTGCTCCTCAGCTGCTGACTGGGAGTGAGAGATGCTTTGCTGAAGCAATGGCGCAAAACACAACGCTATAGATCTTTTATGTTATTATGAGAAGTTTACAAATATTTTTGGTTCATTATGAAACTGTGGCGGGACAAATTAGACTGTGGCGGGCCACCACAGTCTAGGTAATTAATGGGAAACACTGGACGAGTTACTGTTACAGTCGGTGCTGTGTTCAGGTTACAGTGTTGGACCGTATGACATGGGGAGCACCAGTGTCCGAGCCACATCTCTTATATATCTCCTACATTGAACAGTTAATGTAAACATTTGTTGCCTGGCTGTCTGGAAAACTTTATTCTGGTTGGCCAAATAGTTTCGTGTAATGACCAGTAATCTCTCGTATCACTCCACACTCTCTCTTATTACATAATATAGTGATTTGAACTCAAATCAATATTTTATATGGATCAATTGGATTATTTGCTAGGAAAGCAGCCATATAATAAGTGGAATAATGTACAGTCAAACTGTCATTATTGCAAAATAATCCCTTTTGGGGTGATAGAAGACCCCTCAGATTCACATGCTGATCACAACGTCAGGGTTTATTTTGCAACAGTTACTAGCTGACTGTACATTACATTATCCCTTGCATATTGTACAAACTGAATATACTGAATATATAATTCAGTTTTAGTGAGTTTTCTTATTCATCCCTTTAAGACACAGTTGCTCTCCAGGATTTTGCTTCTTGTAGCTTATCCTGGTGTCTTGAGTGGTGGGTATTTCTGATGACAGCCTTTATTTGAACACATATCTGCTTTGGGGAAGGGTTTTTATTTTTGTATTTCTTTTATTTGCATAATGTCTTGCTTACCGATTACAGTTTAAAGCTTTAGCTCTTTCATACGCTCTTGTAAAGACAGTCGTTTCCTGCACCATAAGTGTAATCTTTCTTAAAATCTGCAAGATGACTGTTAGTAAAAGCCAATATGCTGGCAATATTCAAACAATCAGACAATATTGCATACTTTACTGCAGGGGTTTTTGAAACTTTTGATGTCAAGGATGCCCAAATAAGATGATGCCCTTGCAAGGGACCCCGTTCCTAAAATATAAAAAGGCAGCTATTTTCATAAATACCCATTCATACTTTGTGAGAAACATAGTAAGCGTGATATTGTAATGAAAACATATTTGCAAAATTAAATAATTGTCTTTTATATTTTCATTATACTAAAGCCAAAAGAAAACATTATCTGAAAAATATTCATTTGGCATTAAAGAGAGAGTTCACCCAAAAATGAAAATTCTCTCATCATTTACTCACCCTCATGCCATCCCAGATGTCTATGACTTTCTTTCTTCACCAGAACACAAATTAAGATTTTTAGAAGAATATCTCAGCTCTGTTGGTCCTCATACAAGTGAATGGGTGCCAGAACTTTGAATATTCAAAAATCATGTAAAGGAAGAATAAAAGTAATCCGTATGACTCCAGTGGTTTAATCCATGTCTTCAGAAGTGATATGATAGGTGTGGGTGAGAAACAGATCAATATTTAAGTCTTTTTTTTTCTTTAAATCTCCACCTTTGACCAGTAGGGGGCGATATTCACGAAGAATGCGAATTGCCTAAAAAACAGAAGAAGAGGAATGCAAAAGTGAAAGTGGAGATTTATGGTAAAAAAAAGAAAAAAGGGACTGAAATATTGATCTGTTTCTCACCCACACCTATCATATCGCTTCTGAAGATATGGATTAAACCACTGGAGTCTTATGGATTACTTTTATGGGATTTTTGTGAAGTTCTGGCCACCATTCACATGCTTTGTATGAACTTGCAAAGCTGAGATATTCCTCTAAAAATCTTCATTTGTGTTTTGCAGAAGAAAGAAAGTCATACACATCTGAGATGCCATGAGAGTGAGTAAATGATGAGAAAATTTCCATTTTTGGGTGAACTATCTCTAAGTTTACAGCATTAATGTTTCCAACACATGCTATCTCTAAAATGGTATCTTAGAAATCAAATTTGGAATATATATATATGTATATACACGTATATATTACTTTTATTCTTCCTTTACGTGCATATTTTTTTTTTTACGCACCTTTTCTCTGAAATTTTCTGAGCACCCCCTAGTACCCCCTTGCAACCCAAGAAACAAAAGCTTTTGGAAGCCTTTCCTCCGCCCTCTTAAAAGTTGAGAAGCCTATGTATTTTGCTATCCTAACTATGCACGATTATATGGCTGTGTTGTTAGCATTGTTTTATCGTTGCTGTCCATGATGTATCAGAACAGACCTGTGACCTATTTTTGGGTCACGAGTCCCACCAGTTGAGAACCATTATTTTCTGGAACTTTTCTTAAACCTGTTTACTTAATGTTCCTCTAGGGATAATTGCATTCTCTGGAGAAGACTCGACATTGAGTCCAAAACATGCCCCACAACGACGATGTGCCGAAGGGCTCGCTTCTGAGCCTTCACAGCTTGAATTATCTCAGGGATTCTGAACACTCTTTAAGCTCCGAACATCTGCCACCTCCTCCCCTACTGGACCAACCACCGGTGGGACCCGAATTTGACCCCGGTGGAGGCGAGGACCACAACGATTCCGCCATGGACATCAAACCCATCCGCCGTTTTATCCCAGACTCATGGAAGAACTTCTTCAGGTCCAGTAGTGGAAGCAGCAAACTTAAGTCCATGCTTGGCTCCAGCCACAAGAGCTCCATTACTGAGGGTGTCCGTTGCTCTCCACCCCACACTCCATCAGTTCCTGGCTCTTACCGCGACCCGTATGGAGGCTCCGGGGGCAGTTCTAACATGCGGAAAGAGCGCGAAGCCATGCTGTTGGGCGTTTCCATGGGATCAGACGATGGCCATACAGTACGCACCGCTTTGACGTACAGCGAAAAAGTTGAGGAATACAATCAGCGTTACTCCTACATGAAGTCCTGGACGGGACTTTTACGCATTCTGGGTTGCATCGAGCTGCTTTTGGGGGCAGCGATTTTTGCATGCGTTTGCGCTTATATTCACAAAGACAATGAGTGGTACAACATGTTTGGATATTCGCAACCTGGCGGATTTGGCGGAGGTTATGGAGGCTCTTACGGAAGTGGTTATGGAGGAGCTTACGGCAATGCATACTACACCGGACCCAAGACACCTTTCATCCTAGTAGTGGCGGGACTAGCGTGGTTAGTTACTGTTATAATGTTAGTCCTGGGTATGACCATGTACTACCGAACTATCCTTTTGGACTCAAGTTGGTGGCCTTTAACAGAGTTCTTCATAAATCTGGCACTTGCTCTCCTGTTTTTGGCAGCTGGTTGTGTTTATGTGAATGACACTTTACGAGGTGGACTTTGCTCTTATCCGGTCTTCAATAACGGTATCAATGGTGCTTTCTGTCGCACAGAGGCCGGACAGACAGCAGCCATCATTTTCCTGTTTTTCACCATGATTGTATACTTGGTTGGAGCCATAGTGTGTTTGAAACTGTGGCGGCACGAGGTGGCTAGACGACTCAGAGAAGGGCACGGGCAAGAGGTGAGATGGATGATTTTTGTCCCCATTTTAATCATATTTCCAAGACTAGTGTCCAACTTTGTTCTAAATAGATAAATACAGTACCAGTCAAAACTTTGGATACAGCTACTCTTTTTATGGAGTGCAACAGTCTGGTTCCAGAAGTAAAAATCCCATTCATTTTTTTCCATAGGGGAATAGATTATTAATGATAGCTCTTAAACCTTTAAAGACAGAGCTTCGAGTTTGTTAATCGATGGTATAAGCCATCAGTCTGCGTTATGTCATCTTTAATTGTGGAATTCCTGGTAAAGAACTACACTACCCATGATCCTGAGGGGGAAAATCCACCAATCAGAAAACTGCAGCAAACAAAGCGCACCAAAAGAGCTCTGCAGCAACCGCTCACTCCCATGACAAACTGTGAAAGAGGCGATCGTGTTGCTCTCCTTACACTCTCAAACTACTTATATATTTGTGTATATCTCACATTTTTTTTTTATTTTTGCTATATGCTTACTTTACTTTGATTCTAGCTGGTTGATTTGGTTCATGGCTTTGAACTCTTATGAAGGATTTTATGAAATCCCAGTGGAAGAAATGAATGGGAAAAATACTTCCGGAAGCCAAGATGGTTGAAAGAGTGGGAGCAAACTGTTACACATAGTATTTAGGCACTGTCTACATTTTAGAATAACAGGAAAGCCATCATTATAAAATATGAATTACAAAAAAATACAACCAAACACAAATGGACCAAAAAGTTACTTAAAACTAAATGAAAAGTCTCTTCTTTTTGCGCTTGTTTGTCTAGATTCTAGCTGTGCACACTCTCATTCTCAAGCAACTTCATGAGCTTCATCCTAGAATGCTTTTTAAACATTATTGAAGGAGTTCCCATGTATGCTGGACACTTGAGGCACTTTTCCACCATCTGGTTAATCAGTTCTCATTGCAGAACCGTGCCGTTCCGTATCCATCCGAGCTCGCTGTCCTTTTCTGCATATCGCGGCACCGTTTTGCGGCCCTCTTCAGCCAGTCGCGGCCCGTTTGGCATAACGCAGCAGCCCATTTCAGCTTATCGCCACCCGTTCGGCGCCGTTTCGTGGCCAGCCCACCAGGAACAGTCCCAGGTCTCCCTATGGCCAGTCCACCCCTGATGGTATCCTAAATTGTGCTTCTTTAAATCAGATCACACTAAAAAACGCTATTTACAGGCTCGACCAGCTAATGCGCATGTGCATTCTCGAGTTGATTGACAGGCGATGTCTGTATCTAAAAGGTGATTCGCTCTTTTACCCATTAAGGTGAGACTTCCTTTTCTGTGCCCGCCATATTGGCCGTTCCAATTTCTCCCATTTATTTTAATACGAGATTGGTTGGGCTAAACCAGGGATGCTCACACTTCCGAATGAGATCTACTTTTTTATAATGTTATTATAGCAAGATCTACCATGCACAGTATGCACATAGTCGGTAGTGAAAATTGTGATTTTTATACCTATTTTAATACCACAACAAATAATAATACTTATTTTTTTTAATTATGTAAGCATTGTTTCAAGTTATCAAGTAATTATTCAAGACAAGTCAACATTCTGCAATCAAATAAGAACAAAGAAACAAATGAACAAAAAGATAAAAGCAATAAATAGAAACAAATGCAAAACTATAGGACAACAAAAAAATTAAAGGGATAGTTCACCCAAAAATGAAAATTCTCTCATTTACTCACCCTCATGGCATCCCAGATGTGTTTGACTTTCTTTCTTCTGCAGAACACAAATGAAGATTTTTAGAAGAATATCTCAGCTCTGTTGGTCCATACAATGCAAGTGAATGGTGATCAGAACTCAGAAGGACCAAAAATGACATAAAGGCAGCATAAAAGTAATCCATACGGCTCCAGTGGTTTAATCCATGTCTTCTGAAGTGATATGTTAGGTGTGAGTGAAAACCAGATCAATATTTAAGTCCTTTTTTACTATCAATCTCCACCTTTGACCAGCCCCGACCAGTAGGTGGCTGAAGGTGAAAGTGAAAGTGTAGATTTACAGTTAAAAAAGGACATGAATATTGATCTGTTTCTCACCCACACTAATCATATCTCTTCTGAAGACATGGATTAAACCACTGGAGACATATGGGTTACTTTTATACTGCCTTTTGGGCCTTCAAAGTTTTGGTCACCATTCACTTGTATTGTATGGACCTACAGAGCTGAAATATTCTTCTAAAAAATTCTTTGTGTTCTGCAGAAGTAAAAGAGTCGTACACATTTGGAATGGCATGAGGGTGAGTAAATGAGAGAATTTTCATTTTTGGGTGAACTGTCCCTTTAAGAAAACAGTGCTTTAATTAACAGCAGTAGCCTATTAAGTAAACATTCAGAATGAAATTAAATGTATCATAAAACTACTAGCTACTGTTCTTCACTGTTTGATTATATTCCATTAATACATCTTAAAGCTACTAAATTTAGCGATCGATGTAATGAGCACCCCTGGGCTAAACAGTCTTTAACTGTTCTGAACCGTGCTTAAGTGGATGCTACTGGTACCGTTCAGCCTGATGGTGGAAAGTGCTTTTGTTGACTGCTTTTCCTTCACTATACCCTCTAACTTTCTAAAAAATTTTGTAAACTAAAGAAATTCCTATGTAGGCACAATTAATGTTTGTCTACAACTGATTTGAAGTATTTAAGCCTTCAGATCAAAAGGTCATGTGATATATAAATTAATTGATTGGTAGTCGCAAACAAAAAAAAATCACCAAATGAATCGCCTCCACATGTGTTTACAGATGCAGCTGAGAGAATCTCCTGCTGATGTGCCTTTGGCAAGTATTTGACATTTTTTCATGTTTCCCTGTAATGTAGTGCAGTCTGATAATATATTCTGACTATAATGTTCATCGGCCTGTGAGTTCAATTTTTGATACAGATCAACAGAATAATATTTCCTTTACGCTTGCAGGTTGTTGATGGTTCAAGGATCCCAGAGCATGTTTTGGTGCCAGTACAGCACGCACCCGCAGCCGCCCCTGCCGTCTCTAAGCCCAAAATCATGAAAGGGCATATTCCCTCTGGACACACCCCCAAACCTGTCATCATGCCGGACTACATCGCGTGAGTACTGTTTAACGGATGGACAGTTCACAAAAGGGGTTTTTTTTCCTTTTAAAACTTTTGATTGTTTGTTGATTATAGTTCCTTAATTTGTGTTTTGGCTTTTCCCTGCAGTAAGTATCCAGTTATTCGAACGGATGAGCAGCGTGACCAGTATAAAGCTGTGTTTAATGACCAGTACTCTGAGTATAAAGAACTGCATACTGAGGTTCAAGCGATTCTGAAGAAGTTTAATGAAATGGACATTATGATGCAGAGTTTACCTCAAAACCCCGCCAGTAAGATGGTACGCTAAAAATTGCTTTTTTTTTCTTTACTTAACATTGTCTTCTGTCCAAATATGTACAGTACATCCTTATATTCTGTGTTTTATTAAATGAATTAGTTTTGACTCTTAAAGGGATAGTTCACCCAAAAATAAAAAAATTCTCTCATCATTTACTCACCCTCATGCCATCCCATACGTATATGACATTCTTAATTCTGCAAAACACAAACAAAGATTTTTAGAAGAATATCTCAGCTCTGTAGGTCCAAACAATGCAAGTGAATGATGATCAGATCTTTGTATCTCCAAAAATCACATAAAGGCAGCATAAAAGTAATCCATACGAATCCAGTGGTTTAATCCATGTCTTCAGAAGTGATATGATTGATATGGGTGAGAAAAAGATCAATATTTAAGTTCATTTTTACTCTAAATCTCCACTTTAACTTTTTCATCTGAAAGTCGCATGTGTTGCCTGTTTAGTTTCACTTTCACGTCTGAAAGTGAAAGTGGAGATTTATAGTAAAAAAGGACTTAAATATTGATTTGTTTCTCACCCACACCTATCATATTACTTCAGAAGACATGGATTAAACCACTGGAGTCTTGTGGAATACTTTTATGCTGCCTTATGGAGCTTCAAAGTTTTGGTCACCATTCACTCGCATTATATGGATTTACAGAGCTGAGATATTCTCTACAAATCTTAATTTGTGTTCTGCAGAAGAAAGAAAGTCATTCACATCTGGGATGGCATGAGGGGAGTAAATGATGAGAGAATTTCCATTTTTGGGTGAACTATCCTTTTAACATCTCTTCACCCTTTATGCTGAGGATTTGACCGCAGTTCATGTTGAATAAGCAAATAATATGTCTCCTGTTGTGTTTTGTAGGAGCGAGACAGCATCAACAAAATTCTTCAGGAGTATCAGAGGAAGAAGTTGGTTAGTTATTGATGTCTTATTGCCATTGAGGTTGAGTGCCCGGCGATTATAAAAAAGCAATGTGTATTGTTTTATAGAAGATATATTTTTCAGTTGAGAGCAGGTATAATATGTAGGATTTTTAGGTAAAAATGTATGTGAGTGTAAAAGGTAAATTGTATTATTTAAGCTCCTGTAACTGGTCACCATTTTTTTTTTTTTTCATTTTTACCATTTTTAAGCTTCTTTTTGCCTTCACATGTTCATTTTAAAACAAGCTACACAGACCTTCATGGACTCCGTGGCCGCTGAACTCCACAAAGTTTCCTGTGCAGGCCTGTTGGTTTTGTCTAGATGTTGCCGGCTGAATGTTGAGAACAGCGAGTGGAGGAAAATAGGAAGGAGCACAAGGAAGGGAGTGGAGGTTGTTTTTTTCGGAGGATCTATTGTGTCTTTTTGTGAGGAGGAAACAGCGGTAGTCACCCAGACCCCCAGTCGCCCCTCTATAAAGACACTGAGCCATAATTTGATAGATAGCACTGGAAAACTAGATTTTTAAACCTTCTGAGAAATCTTTAATACTTGGGTGTAAAGAAATATTGTGTGCCCCATTCCCATTGTGCCCAAGTGCTTTTTTTTTTTAAAGAGAAGGAGGGACAAGTCAAAATAAAATGTTGTGGTAATCAACATTATGCCACAAATGCTGTCGATTGAGCTTAACTTGTATTGAACCCGGAATATTCCTTTAAGTGCTTATTGAAATCACTAACCCTTAAGTATGAGCAGTAGTAATAATGATGCTTGCTTTAATTAGCAAACACAACTAAGAAACACCAAGAAAGCTTATTTTGTTATTTATGTGTTCATGGTGGGTTTTTATTTCATTTTTAAGGATCCTTCATTTCTGGAGAAGAAGGAAAGATTTGAGTATCTGAAGAACAAACTCTCGCACATCAAGCAGAGAATTCAGGAGTACGACAAAATCATGGGATGGAATGACGGTTACAGGTGAAACGAGCCACGCTAGATTCTAACGGCAGAATCGCCTGTGATGGTCCTTCATTTTCACAAGACGTTGTGTTACATCTTCAGAGCCACACGTGACGGGATGGTAACGCATATGTTGCAAACCGTAAAGAAATGAGGGAATAACCAATCTTGCATGCTCTGACTATAAGCTCTTTGAGCCTTGACCACCGACTGAAAAATATAATTTTTCATACCTCATTTCATATTGCTGACTAAAAGTGCATCAGTTGATTCATGCTTAAAGAAATGCTATGTGATTATGCTTTCAGCCTGTAGATGTATGCAAACCTATAGTTTAAGTCCACTAAAACTATTTTTATTGGTTCATTTTACTGATTTTATGCACTGTTTTCACTGAATTTATCTACTGCTGTAGGCTATTTTACTATTTGAACAACAAAACAACATTTTAAACACAGAAATATAGGCATTATCCATATTTTTCAGTGTTGAAAATGTATACATTCAGGTTTTGTGTGAATGCTTTAAAGATTGAAAAGTCAGACCATTTCATGCTAATTTGTATGCAGTCTTTTAATAATAATAATAATAAAAAGTCATTTAAAACTGCAGTAGTGTGAAATTATTCTCCATGTTATATTTCAAGCCAGGTTGTAATGCTTTACCAGTGCACACATACAGTATACAGCATTGTGGGCATCGGGTATCATTTTGGGCATCATAAAGTTAGTGGGTTGTCTACCTAGACAGTATTGTGGGCATTGGGCATTTCCTTGGGTATCATAAAGTTAGTGGGTTACTTAGACAGCATTGTGGGCATTGGGCATCATTTTGGGCATCATAAAGTTAGTGGGTTGTCTACTTAAACAGTATTGTGGGCATTAGGCATCATTTTGGGCATCATAAAGTTACTGGGTTGCCTACCTATACAGCATTGTGGGCATCAGGCATCATAAAGTTAGTGAGTTGCCTACATACAGTATACAGTATTGTGGGCATCAGGTATAATTTTGGGCATCATAAAGTAAGTGGGTTACCTACTTTGACAGCATTGTGGGCATTGGGCATCATTTTGGGCATCAAAGTTAGTGGGTTACCTACTTTGACAGCACTGTGGGCATTGGGCATCAAAAAGTGAGTGGGTTGTCTACCTAGACAGTATTGTGGGCATCGGGCATCATTTTGGGCATCATAAAGTTAGTGAGTTGCCTACATACAGTATACAGTATTGTGGGCATCAGGTATCATTTTGGGCATCATAAAGTATGTGGGTTGTCTACCTAGACAACACTGTGGGCATTGGGCATTTCCTTGGGCATCATAAAGTTAGTGTGTTGTCTACCTAGACAGCATTGTGGGCACTGAGCCTTTTCTTTGGCATCATAAAGTTAGGGGGTTACCTACTCAGACAGTATTGTGGGCATTGGGTATCATTTTGGGCATCATAAAGTTAGTGGGTTGTCTACCTAGACAGTATTGTGGGCATTGGGCATTTCCTTGGGCATCATAAAGTTAGTGGGTTACCTACTTAGACAGCATTGTGGGCATTGGGTGTCATTTTGGGCATCATTTTGGGCATCAAAAAGTTAGTGGGTTGTCTGCCTAGACATTATTGTGGGCATTGGGCATTTCCCTGGGCATCATAAAGTTAGTGGGTTACCTACTTAGCATTGTGGGCATTGTGTATCATTTTGGGTATCAAAAAGTTAGTGGGTTGTCTATCTAGACAGTATTGTGGGCATTGGGCATTTCCTTGGGTATCATAAAGTTAGTGGGTTACTTAGACAGCATTGTGGGCATTTGGTATAATTTTGGGCATCATAAAGTTAGTGGGTTGTCTACCTAAACACCATTGTGGGCATCAGGCATCATAAAGTTAGTGGGTTGCCTACCTGTACAGCATTGTGGGCATTGGGCATAATTTTGGGCATCATAATATTAGTGGGTTGCCTACCTAGACATTATTGTGGGCATCGGCATCATTTTGTGCATCAAAAAGTAAGTGGGTTGCCTACCAAGACAGCATTGTGGGCATCGAGCGTCATTTTGGGCATCATAAAGTTAGTGGGTTGCCTACCTAGACAGCATTGTGGGCATCGGGCATCATTTTGGACATTATAAAATGAGTGGGTTACCTACCTAGACAGCATTGTGGGCATCATAAAGTTAGTGGGTTGCCTACCTGTACAGCATTGTGGGCATTGGGCATAATTTTGGGCATCATAATATTAGTGGGTTGCCTACCTAGACATAATTGTGGGCATCGGCATCATTTTGGGCATCAAAAAGTAAGTGGGTTGCCTACCAAGACAGCACTGTGGGCATCGAGCGTCATTTTGGGCATCATAAAGTTAGTGGGTTGCCTACCTAGACAGCATTGTGGGCATCTGGCATCATTTTGGACATTATAAAGTTAGTGGGCTGTCTACTTAGACAGCATTGTGGGCATCGGGCATCATTTTGGACATTATAAAGTTAGTGGGTTGTCTACTTAGACAGCATTGTGGGCATCGGGCATCATTTTGGACATTATAAAGTTAGTGGGTTGCCTACCTAGACAGCATTGTGGGCATCGGGCATCATTTTGAGCATCATAAAATGAGTGGGTTATCTACCTAGACAGCATTGTGGGCATCATAAAGTTAGTGGGTTGCCTACTAATACAACTCTCTCTCTCTCTCTCTCTCTCTCTCTCTCTCTCTCTCTCTCTCTCTCTCTCTCTCTCTCTCTCTCTCTGTGGGCGGGGTTTAGTCATCATAAGCGCAGGTTGTTTGTCTCACCTGAGCAGTGAAGCAGCGTCACACCCTGAATTTTAGTGCGCGAGAACTCTCCAGGAACAGGTGAAAATCAAACTACATTCATACACACACATCATATCTGTTCTTTAATCCATTTCACAGTACATCAGAACAGAATACTCTGATTTAATTATAGAGTAACTGATACTGAAAAGCTGAGTTTAATCTGAGAAACAATGCCATCGCTTCAGTTCAGTGTCGGGTGTAATGGCGAATATCTCAAAATCCATAACTTGTTTCTCAGTTCTATTGTATTTCTGTTAGATATTGAAATATTGTATACATTTTGACATCGTGTTGATCGAGTTTTACACACTAATAGCGTCATTTTAATTAGTAGGAATGAAGATAATGTGAAACTAAATGAAATAGGGTTTACTTCGTATAAAATATAGAATTTAGATAGATTGCATATGATTTATATTGATTTTATGAACATGTAGTTATTCATCTTTTCTTATACAGAATGTCTTGGAGGCCGAATGGGAGTCCTCCGCCCTATGATTATGAACACACTGATAATGGATAGTGAGTATCGACTGTCACCTCACTGTGTCTTCATTGTATTTTGTGTTGTTATAATTTGGGGTTTTATACCTTTTTTTAATTGATTGGTATCGGTCTAATTATATATTGTAAGCTGATATTATGAGTGGTTTATTTTAAATAATTTTTTTATTTAAAGAGTTTCTTTTTTCTATGTTCCTGCAGTAAAATATAAACAAAACATTAGCATTTTAATGTTTTCAGTCTGAATATAACATTTATTTTATTTGCTTTCAGTATGCAAAACTATAGGCCTATTATTTGACATATGATAGTTTTTATCCTAATTCAGTTTCCTTTTATGCAATGTGTTGGAAGCACTAAATATTTACTTGTATTTTCTACTGTACATTTATAATGTTTGATGTCTGATTTCACTTATAACTGATTTCATTGATTCACTAAGGATGCACATTTTGGCCGATAATTTATTTTTTATTTTTTTGGTCGATAACTGATACAATGGTTGATTATTAGAAATCTATAATGTTATAATGTTTTTATTTTTAACAAACAAATGATAAAATTCCTACTAAGTGAAGAAATAATTATTGGGATCTGCCAAAATATATATATATATATATATATATATATATAAAAAATTGAATAGAATTATGGATTTATGTGCACCATATATCGATGGTGATATATTCATTGTCTGTCTGTCTTACAATGCAATGTTTTGAAAGTATTATTTATCCTGCTTTTTTATTATATGTTATGCTTTGATGTCTGATTTCACTTTAAAAGTAATGATGCACCAATATTAAAGTTTTGGCCGAGATACTATGTACAGTGTATATATATTTTATATGGCCTTTAACCGATACAGTGGTTGATAAATCTAAAATGTTCCGGTTTTTTATTGTAATATTTACCGGTCACATTAAGTGAAAGAAGTTATTGTTAAAAAGTGTTTCTAAAAATGTATCATTTTTTTCCCTCCTCAGCAATGTTGCACCCCAGCCTGCATACTCGTACTATCCTGATGACGAGTTCCAGCACTTCTACCGCTGGACGTCTCCACCGGGCATCATAAAGATCATGTGTGTGATCTCTGTTATCTGCTGTGTGGGCATCTTCGTGTGCGTGGCCTCCACTCTGGCCTGGGATACGGATGCGGGAGCGGCTGGATTCGGATCATATGGAGGCTCATATGGAAACTCTTATGGAGGGGGCTACGGAGGAGGCTACGGAACTGGCTATGGAATGGGAGGATATGGCGGGGGCTACGGTTATGGTATCCTTGGCTCTCAAAACGACCCCAGGCAAGGCAAGGGCTTCATGATCGCCATGGCAATCATCGCCTTCATCACACTTCTTGTCATCTTCATCATGATCATCTCCCACCAGAAGATGACCCAGGGCAGGAAGTTCTACTTGGCTGTCATTATCATTAGCGCCGTTATGGCCTTTTTCATGTTGATCGCCACCATTGTCTACCTGGTGACGGTGTACCCTATGGCCCAGTCGTCCGGGTCTGTGCAGTTTAATCAAGTGTACGCCATGTGTGCGCAATACCTGCAGCCTCAGATGTCCGGTGCATTTGTGAACCAGTACCTGTATCACTACTGCGTTGTGGATCCTCAGGAGGTGAGCCCACATGCCTGCATTTCCCCGAGTTTGCCGTTGGCTTGATTTATGGTGCTTTCCATTCAGAAGTGATCATCCCTATGCCCTATTCCCTTATAAGACTTTATCTTCCCACAGGTGTGGGGCCATAAATATAACGGCCATTCGAAACTCAATTTTTAAGCCATTTTTATTTTAAATTCGGTTTGGAACAACCCTAAAGCTTGGCTGCCATGATTGTTCTCCCTTCAAAGTGCCCTGTGATGGCATTAATGCCGCTTGGAGTGTCATGACATCAGTGGAAATTTGATTTATTCTACTGACACCCTTGAGAGAGAGTTAGTGTTTTTAATTTAATTTAATTTTTTTAATTTTTATCCCCTTTTCTCCCAATTTTGAATGCCTAATTCCCACTACTTAGTAGGTCCTCGTGGTGCCGCAGTTACTCACCTCAATCCGGGTGGTGGAGGACAAGTCTCAGTTGCCTCCGTTTCTGAGACCGTCAATCCGCGCATCTTATCACGTGACTCGTTGTGTATGACAAAGCATGTGGAGGCTCATGCTACTCTCCGCGATCCACACACAACTTACCACGCGCCCCATTGAGAGTGAGAACCCCTAATCGTGACCACGAGGAGGTTACCCCATGTGACTCTACCCTCCCTAGCAACCAGGCCAATTTGGTTGCTTAGGAGACCTGGCTGGAGTCACTCCGCACACCCTGGATTCGAACTCGTGACTCCAGGGGTGGTAGTCGGCATCAGTACTCGCTGAGCTACCCAGGTCCCCCAGTTTTGGTGTTTTTAATCAAAATGAATCTTAAACATCTTATATAGGTTTTTAGTTGGGTTTTGTTTTTATATTTTAACCTGGATTTCGCCATGAAAGTAGCCATAGAAGCTGGCATGACGTTAAAAACAAGTCAGTGGCATAATTACTACTACATTAAGCTACTTTAGCATTGTAAATAATATTCACAATTAGATGAATAGTTCACCCCAAAATAAAACTTCACCCGTGTCTTTACAAATCTGTGCTATTTCGAAAGGAGATTTTTTTTTTTTTTTGATGCATCTTTTTTCCATTCAATGAAATTTCATCTGACAAGCTCAAAATAGAACAGAAACCCCATAAAAGCACCATAAATTAGTCTCTACATTTTAAGTCTTCTGAAGCCATGCAATAGTTTTGTGACAGAAATTCAAGTCACTATTTGCTGAAAATCTTCCCCTTTGCAGCAGCTCTCAAATCAAATATGGCGCCGTTAGATGCGTTGTCAAGTTGATGTCAATGACGTTTTGTCAATAAACAAACAAGAACCAATGATGTCTAATTTTAGATGGCCACGGCAGAGGGGAAGATTTTTAAGTAAATATCAACTTTTTTGGTTTTCCTTTTTTTTTTTTTTTTTTTTTTTTTTAAATTGCATTGAAAAGAGCTGCGTGAACAAAAATCTCTTTTTGCGTTCCACATAAGAACAGGAGTCATACGGGTTTGGAACACCATGGGGTGAGGAAATAAGGACTATATTCATTTTCTCTATTTAACTTGTTATCATTCAGGCAATCGCTCTTGTTTTGGGCTTCATCGTCACCGCAGCCCTCATCATCATCATGGTCTTCGCCATCAAGTCCCGTCAACGGATCAATTCTCACGGGAAAGAAAACATTCTGTGGAGGCACGTGAAAGAGATCGAAGACCCCAACGCACCTCAGGATGTGGAGGATTGGGTGAGCAAATTCCTCAAAGAACAATTTTTATTGCTCTTTCAGTTGAGGAGATTTAAGAAGCTCTCACTTGTTTCATTTAAATATCAACTTTGTTTCTCCTAAAAATTCCTTTGAAGGACGACCACCATAGATTATGTTTTAAACAAGGTCTATTCTACACACCATGGAGTAAATGTCTGGATGAACTCTACACCTGTGCTCTTCTCTATTGCCAAACTAGCAGCTATTTAACTTCCTCAGATCTGACTAAAGCACCGACTTGTTTATCTCTCTGTGCCAGAGGAATCTTGACGTCTGGTTGTGAATATAGATGGCCTGTGTGGTTTTCTGTTGCTGTAGGTGGTCAGACCTGTTTGACAGTGTTGTGATAGTGTTTTATGGGGGAGGGCAGCTCTTGCCGTTGGTTTCTGGGTGTGGTTTGTTGGGGCAGTTTCAGTCACATATGTGCATTTGCATGTTTGGCAAGGAGTTATTAAGTAATTTCTTTATATTGTGTAATTCTGGCAAAGGTTCAGTGGATTTGTGTTTAATTATGTAGTGCATGCAGATTTAGGATTTAAATTATTTGATGTTTTTAAGACATATATAATTTTTTTTTTAAATAATAGGTAAAATTAAAAGTGAAATACTAAATGTGTATCTAATGTCACATTTTTCTGTTTTTCATGCAAACATGGATTTTTTGTCTTCATATTGTTCAGTACTGGATTATTTGCTTAGGGCGAACTGGTTCAACTAGAAACGCGAATCTATGTAGGACAAATGTGATGTTAAAGACATGCTTCAGGGGTTGTGCTTTATGCCTAGAAATGTACAGCGGTTCACGTTAAAATATGTTGTAATTCTTGGAAAAATGGCAGGAGTAGTTTTGTGCAGGAGCCTTGTACAGAAATGCTGTATAGCATTTGTTGGCCACCTGTCGATAGGCACGTTGAAACATGTCTGCCACTTGCACCTTGCAGCAAAAAACCCACCTAACATCTAAAAAATTCACCCAGAGCATTGAGTTTGTACCAAAATATATGGATAATTAAGCTTTAGTGTTTAGACGTGGAGTTCAAAAGTCTGAGACCAGTGAAAGTTTCTTTTTTGCATTATTCTAATTTAATACCAAGTTTTTCATTACAAATGATATAATCATTAGAGCGGTCAATCGATTAAAGATTTTTAATTACATTAATTAATTGAATGAATCCTATTTCAGTATTTACTGAGAAAGACCCCCAAATAAAGCTAATCTTGTATATAATAATTAAAAGAACTATAAATCTAAAGTAATGTATTTGAATTATAATCTTTACACCATATACATTTATTGTGGTAGCAGACAAGCATTTAGAAAAATACAAAAAGTGGCTTCCTTCTGCACTATGTACTCATGCATCACACGGACGCTTTTGGAGTGTCTCACTTTGGTTGTCGCATCTTACGAGTTTTAAGCATCTGTAGTCACATAAGCAAGTTTTAGCATGCTGTGTCAAGTTAAATGTAGTTTGAATCTTTCAAAAATGTGTCTTGAGCGTAAAAGTGCGTCTAAAATCTGAGCTGCCTCCTTGTTGGTTTGTTGAGTGTTGAGCGTTGCCTGTACAGCTGAAGTTGCGCTGACTGCCCCCTACTGCATCATGCTGGTGCATCACACTTAAATTGCTCTGATGGAAGGAATATTCCTGCATGATTAATTGCATTATTTTTCATATAATTAATCACACTAAATCAACATGTTAAATTGATAGCCCTAATTATCATCATAAGAATTTGAATGGATAGGTGAATAAAATTTATGAAAGTTTGAGAATGTATTTTTTTTGTGCTTTTAAAGAGAGCATGCATGTTTATTCGAAATGTAATGCTCATGTTATACGGCATGATATAACACTGTTCTGTGTGCTTTAATGGAAGCAAATAAATCTGACTGTGTAAAGAGTTAACATGATCAACTTCACAAGTTTACTTGCATTTGATTAGTCACCTAGAAATAGTCCAGAATGTCCAATATTTTTTAATTTACATTTTAAAAAAATTACTATGCAGGTTTGAAATAAAATAGAAAAATCCAAACATTTTCCATGTGATCTCAGACTGGTTTAACAATAGTTTTCATGATCTCTCTCAGGTAAATGATGTCAATGGAGTTCCTGATCCACTGTTGACTGACTATCCAGTGAAGTTCAGCAGTTCTAGAAATGATCTGGACGACAACAGTACAAATTATGACAAACCTCCTCACAGTGAAAGCCCTGTGTGAGTATAACTCTCATGCTGTGTGAGTCTGCATGTGATTAACTCTGAAAATTGTTTGTCTTGCACTTTATACAGTTATACAGTTGTTCATAACATTCCATTTTTATTTTTTGAATTTTTCCCCTTTTTCTCCCAATTTGGAATGCCCAATTCCCAATGTGCTTAAGTCCTCGTGGTCGCGTAGTGATTCGCCTCAATCCGGGTGGTGGAGGACGAATCCCAGTTGCCTCTGCATCTGAGACCGTCAACTCGCGCATCTTATCACGTGGCTTGTTGAGTGCGTTGCCACGGAGACATAGCACGTGTGGAGGCTTCACGCCATCCACCGCGGCAACCACGCCCAACTCACCACACGCCCCACCGAGATCGAACCACATTATAGAGACCACGAGGAGGTTACCCCATGTGACTGTACCCTCCCTAGCAACCGGGCCAATTTGGTTGCTTAGGAGGCCTGGCTGGAGTCACTCAGCACGCCCTGGGATTCGAACTAGCGAACTCCAGGGGTGGTAGCCAGCGTATTTTACCACTGAGCTACCCAGGCCCCCATAACATTCCTTTTTTAATGGAACATCTCTTTGACGTTAATAGTTACACACTTCGCAAACCTTTATGAATTTATGGTATAGAAGTCTGACTCTTATGTAGCTTGAAGTCGATTATATGCGAGTTTGTCAAATGAAATGCACTGACTAAATGCTGTTAGCTACCCGAAAGAAACAAAGCGAAACTAAGCAGAGAGGCAGAACAGGTAATACAGAGGTGCAACATAAAGAGTCAGCAGATGGAACAGGAATAAGGAAGTTTCCTCATTCTTTCTTCGTCATTTCCTTGTACGACTCTATTTGTCTCAGGGCTGCACAATTTCTTAAAAAAAAAAAGTGCATATTTTTTTAGAGAGTATTAAGTGAGTTTAAAGGAATATTCCGGGTTCAGTACAAGTTAAGCTCAGTCGACAACATTAATGGCATAATGCTGATTATCACAGAAATGAGTTTCAACTCGTCCCTCGTTTCTTTAAAAAAAAAAAAAAGAGAGAGGGGGGAAAAAGCAGCAAAAATCAAGGTTACAGTGAGGCACTTACAATGGAAGTCAATAGGGCCAATTTTTGGAGGATTTAAAGGCAGAATTGTGAAGCTTTTAATTTTATAAAATCACGTACATTAATTCTTCTGTTAAAACTCGTGTATTATTTGAGCTGTAAAGTTGTTTAAATCATTGTTAGAGTTTATGGCGTTACGTCAAGTTATTATACAAAGAAAAGGTTATCATGTTAACACACATATTGTCTTGTGTCTATATTTTTGAAACAATGAGTATTTTAACATTTACGAATTGACCCCATTGACAATTTTTTATGATAATCAACATTCTAACACAAATGCTGTTGATTGAGCTTATTTTGAACCCTGAATATTGCTTTAAGAGTGTGACACATGCCTCAAATGTAATTACCTTGATGTATCGTAACAGTTTCCGGAAAGAAGTGCAGTAGATACAGTGACGACTCTTAAAAAGGAATGACGACAATGTTTTTGTAGCGGAGTGAAAATGTGTCTTATCTGGTTGAATTCTAGCTTGCGTTGTAATCATTACAGAGCAAATGTTTGTTTCGTTGTAACAAAGTAATTGTTACAAACCATTTTGACCACAGGTAAATTTAGTAATGTGTAAAAAAAATTTACAAATCAATGAATGGGACCCAGTTTAAATGTTTTCTTTTATTATTCCAAGCAGAATTTCATGCATAAACTGATCACTTCTAAACAGAATATTGCAATATTTGCACGTAGGTTTTATACTAATGTGCAAGTAGACAAATGGAGTGTAATGGTGCTCATGTTTGTGTTGTTCAGAGAGATTCAGCGTGAGCTCCCCATCTGCAGTTCGGCTCCTCTAAGCAGCGCGTCAGATATTACCAGCTCTGCCGGACAACCCAAGAAACGGCGTGCTAGACGACCACGAACCGCCGACGGACGGGAATACGAGACGGACTACAACTCCTCTGGAGATGAGCTGGACGATGACGATTTCTACAGGTGGGTTCACTTATGAAACCGAGCGCTTCACGAAATTTACAAGATAGCATAGTCCACTCAACAATGAACTTAAGAAGTAGACAATGATTTTGCAGTCCCATGAGTCATGCAGCAAGCGTTACGGTAGTATTTGAACATTTTTAATTTAAGATGAGATGGATGTCTTTTTGTTTTCAACAGTGAATTCCCTCCAATTGCTAATAATGAAGAGCGAGAAGACTACAAGCGTCTGTTTGACAAAGAACATCAGGAGTACAAGGACCTCCAAGCAGAACTGGACCAGATCAACAAGCGTTTGGCTGAAGTGGACCGTGAACTCGATGACCTCCAGGAGGGAAGCCCACAGTTCCTGGTATAAAAAGTCTTTTCAGTTCTTGTTTTTATTCTCACAAGGCTGCTTGAGTTGGTGCTAAGTCGAGCACCTTTATCACCTGTTTGGTTTTGCTTGCTTTAGAATGGCGCATTCCAGTCCATCATGCTGTATTGTTAGCAAATAATTAACATTAACATGGGAAATTACGTTTGACTCTTGTTGCTGACCATAGTCATTCTTGCGTAACAGGACGCCATGGACGAGTACAACGCACTAAAGGACAAAAAGAGGGTAAGAATGAGCTGAATCCAAGTTTTCTCACAGAAATGGACTACAGTGAATGATGTTGTCTTTAAAGTCATTTGCAATCGATTTTACTACAGTAATCTGATGTATTTCTGAGTGAAACAGGATATTAGAGCGCAACAGTGTCCCGCCCACTTTTTCAGCGTCTGGATTCCGGAAGTATTCTCCCCATTAATTTCTTCCATAGACTTTCCAAAAACCCTACATTAAAGACATTAAAGCATGAACCAAATCAACCAGCTCCGAGGTAAATCGCAACATCACAGACATTATTTTAAGGCAAAACTGTATTTAAAAATCCGACGACAAGTCAAAGGTACAGGTCTGTGTACTTACCGTCTTTCACGAGGTCATGAACTACGATCCCATGAAGCATTGCGAATGACATGATCGAACATGGAACTATGGAAATATATAAAACGATTAATTTGAGGTTATTGATTATAAGTATAGAAACAATATAGTCTGTTTATTGTGAAATATTCCGATATACACAAATATATAAGTGCAGGGAGACCGACTTGTTGGCGTCATTCAGAGTGCGTCATTGAAGTGGGTGGTCGCTTCCGGACTTATTTCGCTGGCTTTCTTACCCACGGTTCTCTGATTGGTGGATCTTTCACTGCTTTACCATGGGTACTGTAGTTGTACACTAGGAATTCTGCCATTAAACACAATTATTTTTATTATCCTCTTTTCTCCCAATTTGGAATGCCCAATTCCCACTACTTAGTAGGTCCTTGTGGTGGCGCGGTTACTCTCCTCAATCCAGGTGGCGGAGGACAAGTCTCAGTTGCCTCCACTTCTGAGACCGTCAATCCGCGCATCTTATCACGTGGATCGCTGTGCATGACACCGCGGAGACTTGCAGCATGTGGAGGCTCATGCTACTCTCCGCGATCCACACACAACTTACGACGTGTCCCATTGAGAGCGAGAACCACTAATCGTGACCACAAGGAGGTTACCCCATGTGACTCTACCCTCCCTAGCAACTGGGTCAATCTGGTTGCTTAGGAGACCTGGCTGGAGTCACTCAGCACACCCTGGATTCAAACTCACGACTCCAGGGGTGGTAGTCAGCATCAATACTCTAAACTACCCAAGCCCAAACACAATTTTTAAACAATGAAGTTGAAATAACACAGACGGATGGCTTCAATAGAAGCATACACCACGGATTAACATCATTGGAGCTCAAGGTAGGTCTGTCGTTAAAGGGTTATAAGTAATTGTTAAAAATCAGTTCGTCTATGGACAAAATTCATGGGATTTTTACCTCCAGAACCAGACTGTTGCTACAGCAATCTGATGTATTTCTGAGTGAAACAGGATAATTAGCAAGAGAAATGTAGGCCAGGACTTTGTTTTATCTTTTGGGAATTGATTGGATCATGAAAAATGGGCGTTCCAACTACAGTTGGGAAGCGAGAATTTTAATAAAAAAATAAAAAATAAAAAAAATACCGGAATCATGGGATTTATGACTTTCAGTTCTGTTAATGGTTCTTGAATGTCCATAAGCACCATACTAAAATACTCCTGACAGTGTTTCCAGCTGTGCTACTGAATCTTTAGTGCAACCAGTGTAGTCCAATTCCTGAACAAATGACTCTTATTGTTACATTAGGACAAATTGTTAGATTGCATATATGCCTCTAAAAATAGTTTGAAAAGTCATTAATTACCTACAGTTCTTGCAAAAGGCATACAGTATATACACCGATCAGCCACAACATTAAAACCAGCTGCCTAATATTGTGTAGGTCCTCCTCGTGCCGCCAAAACTGTGCCAACCCGCATCTCAGAACAGCATTCAGAGATTATAATCTTCTCACCACAATTGTACAGAGCAGTTATCTGAGTTACCGTAGACTTTCAGTTCAAACCAGTCTGGCCATTCTCTGTTGACCTCTCTCATCAACACGGCATTTCCATCCGCAGAACTGCTGCTCACTGGATGTTTTTTGTTTTTGGCACCATTCGGAGTAAATTCTAGAGACTGTTGTGTGTGAAAATCCCAGAAATACTCAAACCAGCCCATCTGGCACCAACAATCATCCATGTGATTATCTAATCAGCCAATCGTGTGGCAGCAGTGCAGTGCATAAAATCATGCAGATACGGGTCAGGAGCTTCAGTTAATGTTCACATCAACCATCAGAATGGGGAAAATGTGATCTCAGTGATTTGGACCGTGGCATGATTGTTGGTGCCAGATGGGCTGGTTTGAGTATTTCTGTAACTGCTGATTATTCTTATATCTGATCTGTTGAAATCTGAAATTATCTCATCATCTGGCAAAAGACTGCTAAAGGCAATAAATACAGTAAAAAAAATGGCATTCCTTATTTTCAAATATATTTTCCATGTTAAATTTAATGGTAGAATAAAATTCTCACTCATGTCTCAATGTGTCTGCAGAGCGGCGATTACCAAGTGAAAAAGAAGAGATGCAAATATCTGAAAGCGAAATTGAACCACATCAAAAAGATGGTGAGCGATTACGGCCGGAGAGCCTGAAGATCACAGACAAAGAATCCTGAGTCAAATCCCCATCATGGTAAAGGGAAAACCATTTCTGGACAGTATTTTTACAAGCACCCTCATGTATTGGTGTCTGTCCAGGTTTGTGCATTATAACTGTTAATGAGCCAGGCTGTTGCTTTCTGGACCTTTGATTTATGTGTATCGTGTAGATATTCAGGGTACACTGGCTTATTTCGCCGAATGCAATATTTTTCCGGAATCTTCCATGATGAACTGGCTTCAAAATCAGGGTTCAAACCATAATGTTTTTGTTTTGTAGTTGGTTTGAATGTTTGAGTAGTGGTTTATGTTAGAATTTAAAGTAGATTTAATTAGAACTCGTTGCTTTTTCAATGCAACGTTTATTTTATAGATTTTTATTTAAGCTATTAACTAAAAGTTTCTCAGGAGATAAAATAATTGTGCCTGTTGATTTCATAGTGAGTGGTTTGGACCTCTTCATACTTCACTAAACTGTGATCAGTAGCCAGTCACTCGAAGTTGTATTTATGCCTTTTTTTTTTTCATTGAAAGTTTTTACATTTTATGATGTGTAAATATGTAATTTAATGTTAACCATTTCATTCCTACTTTATTTGAGTAAAACATTTTTTAAAGCCATAATAAATGACCACAAAAGAGTGTTTTTCTCTTGCGAAAAATATTTAACTGAAATCCACAAAACGAGTGTCATTAAATGAATATTCCGAGTTCAATACAAGATAAGCTCAATTGACAGCATTTGTGGCATCACTTCATGGAAGTCAATGGGGCCAACCTGTAAACATTAAAATACTCACTGTTTCAAACGTATAGCCACAAGACATAGACATAGTGGTGTGAAAAAGTGTTTGCCCCTTCCTGATTTCTTATTTTTTTGCATGTTTGTCACACTTAAATGTTTCAGATCATCAAACAAGTTTAAATATTAGTCAAAGATAACACAAGTAAATACAAAATGCAGTTTTTAAATGAAGGTTGTTATTATTAAGGGAAAACAAAATCCAAACCTACATGGCCCTGTGTGAAAAAGTGATTGCCCCACCTGTTAAAACATAACTGTGGTTTATCACACCTGAGTTCAATTTCTCTAGCCACACCCAGGCCTGATTACTGCCACACCTGTTCTCAATCAAGAAATCACTTAAATAGGACCTGCCTGACAAAGTGAAGTAGACCAAAAGATCTTCAAAAGCTAGACATCATGCCAAGATCCAAAGAAATTCAGGAACAAATGAGAAAGAAAGTAATTGAGATCTATCAGTCTGGAAAAGGTTATAAAGCCATTTCTAAAGCTTTGGGACTCCAGAGAACCACAGTGAGAGCCATTATCCACAAATGGCGAAAACATGGAACAGTGGTGAACCTTCCCAGGAGTGGCCGGCCGACCAAAATTACCCCAAGAGTGCAGCGACGACTCATCCAAGAGGTCACAAAAGACCCCACAACAACATCCAAAGAACTGCAGGCCTCACTTGCCTCAGTTAAGGTCAGTGTTCATGACTCCACCATAAGAAAGAGACTGGGCAAAAATGGCCTGCATGGCAGAGTTCCAAGACGAAAACCACTGCTGAGCAAAAAGAACATTAAGGCTCGTCTCATTTTTGCCAGAAAACATCTTGATGATCCCCAAGACTTTTGGGAAAATACTCTGTGGACTGACGAGACAAAAGTTGAACTTTTTGGAAGGTGTGTGTCCCATTACATCTGGCGTAAAAGTAACACCGCATTTCAGAAAAAGAACATCATACCAACAGTAAAATATGGTGGTGGTAGTGTGATGGTCTGGGGCTGTTTTGCTGCTTCAGGACCTGGAAGACTTGCTGTGATAAATGGAATCATGAATTCTGCTGTCTACCAAAAAATCCTGAAGGAGAATGTCCGGCCATCTGTTCGTGACCTCAAGCTGAAGCGAACTTGGCTTCTGCAGCAGGACAATGATCCAAAACACACCAGCAAGTCCACCTCTGAATGGCTGAAGAAAAACAAAATGAAGACTTTGGAGTGGCCTAGTCAAAGTCCTGACCTAAATCCTATTGAGATGCTGTGGCATGACCTTAAAAAGGCAGTTCATGCTCGAAAACCCTCCAATGTGGCTGAATTACAACAATTCTGCAAAGATGAGTGGGCCAAAATTCCTCCACAGCGCTGTAAAAGACTCATTGCAAGTTATCGCAAACGCTTGATTACCAGTTATTAGTTTTAGGGGGCAATCACTTTTTCACACAGGGCCATGTAGGTTTGGATTTTGTTTTCCCTTAATAATAACAACCTTCATTTAAAAACTGCATTTTGTGTTTACTTGTGTTATCTTTGACTAATATTTAAACTTTGTTTGATGATCTGAAACATTTAAGTGTGACAAACATGCAAAAAAATAAGAAATCAGGAAGGGGGCAAACACTTTTTCACACCACTGTATATATACATACAGTATATATAATATAAAGGCTATAAAAAGCTTGATTTGATTAATACTTAATATAAAGCATTGTAATGGAGCCAAGTCTCCATCATTTCAAAATAAGTGTCTGCGGTTTATTTCAAGCTTGTTTATAGTTAAAAGCCCCATATTATGCACAACTTCTTAATTTTTTTCTGGTTATTTTGGGGATTTTGTTTGAACAATAAACTGCATCTTGGATTTTATTTATTTTGGACACTTGTAGCCTCTTTATTTGTTCCTGTAAAAGTAAGGAAAGACTAAGAAAATTTGTTAACATTCTATAAATCGATTTTAAAGACTATCGGCCGTTTAATCGGCTATTGCCTTTTCCACCACCTTAGTTATCGGTTTCTGCAAAATCCACAATCGGTCAACCACTAATAAAAACACTGAAGTTTTACCATTTGACTACTGGTCGACAGATATGGGATTAGTTATCAGCATTGGCAAAATCCACTATCTGTCAACCACTAATATGCACACTAAAGTTTTACCATTTTGACTAGTGGTTGACCGATATGGATTTTTAAATGGCCAATGCCGATACCGATATCTGCAAAGCCTGGTGGCTGGTACAATGGCAATATACAAAATACAATATAATGACAGCACATAAGTTATACACAAAATTTTAGAATTTAATTGAAAACATTTTACACAATATTTGCTCCAAATTCTCTAAAAATGTAAAAAAAAAAAAAAAAAAAAAAAAATCCACTTATCCATTGACCACATCACTCACCGTGTTTAGGAAGTAGATACGGGATGTCAGAATAGTCATTGTGCAAGTCCAGCAGTGTGACGGCCGTGTTGAGAGCATATTCCACCTGATTAATCTTCTCGGGAACTGTGTACACTGATATCTACATCAAGATTCAAGATTCATTATCGAGTATAATCGACGGGACAGTTTTATTAAGCTCTGGGATTAATGTCAGCCTAACTACAATCATAATGCTGATGGAAACTCTATCTTGCCTCGACTCCATGTTGGCTTTTTTTTTTACTGATGGAGTGGAAGTCGCAGATGATGAAGGCCACAAGGTAGGTGCTCATCTTCACTGTTGTGTCAAAATGATCCTCCAGTAGACCATTACCAAGACAACTTTAAACATCTGCAGTTATAATTGATAAACCCATACATACTGACCATTTTAATAGAGGCTTCAGTTATGTGTACCTTGGGCATGTTGGATATGGAAATGTGCCTTGACTCTCTTTGTACGTGTATGGTGAGGCTGGCTTTGAACGCTGGTTCATCAAAGCAAGGGAAGGCAGCCCGAGCATGTGTCGCTTCAAACTGAGTGGATGCCAATGTCCTGTAGGTAGAAAACACAAAATCTGAGGGTTTTTGATCTTCAAAGTAAGAAGTATGAGTATTGTTAATGATCCTATGCAATGAAGCACCAAGTAGAGGTTGTCTTACCTGACCTCTCCACTGCTTGTGGTGTATGTACTTTTATAAAACCCATGAAAACTGTCAGACAAGTTGGCCGAGAGCTCCAATTGCACCACATGGCTTCCTCTCTTAAATGTGAAGCCATCAGAGAAGACAGCTGTCTGTTCATAGGGTTCAAACTCACTGACTTGAAGATCTTGAGGATGTTCTGGCCCCAAGAGCAAAGCTCTGGAGATTTGGAGGTTCTTGCTCTGGAGGATGATGCCTCTGGTGGCCTGTTCTACCTCCAGGAGAATCTGAACTACTCCAGTAAAGGCCAAAGAGGTCAGGTTAAGGTGTATGAGGAGGTCATAGTGTTGAGGTTTCATAGTTTCAGGCAATCTCATCTTTCCCCAGGGGAAAGGCAGCACATTTGTGTCCATGTTTGCAGATGCTCCATGGTTGCACATAAAAATACCATGGAATAAAATGGCAAACCTAAGGCAGCCTAAATAGCAAGACTTGGTGAAGTGCATCTTGATGCTGAAAACTACATGTGTAATTATCAGCTTACTGATAATTCAAATTATGTTTAAATGGGTTATCAGTATCACACATGTGCACTGTTTATAGCACACAATACTGTACACAATACTGCACACAAGCCAGTTTCTTGTAAAATCTAGGACAGCGACCCCCCCACCCCCACCGCTCAACAACTTTTGGGCCGATTTCTCTTCCCAGTCTACCCCTGGGGGTAAGTATAGTGTTTCTGTCAGACTCCAAATAAACAAACACAGTGTGCGAACGTCGCATCAGAGATTATTTAACAGAGATGGGCCACTTCAAATGAAATGAATGGAAGAAATTGGAACGCTCAACCAAGTAAGTCAGATTTCTAACTGGCATGCACCTGCCGCTGATCACTGAATCATCTCAAACAAGCCTGTTTCTGTAGTTTTCATGCTGCAAATAAACTGCGACTTCTACTATGATGAAGGCTTGGCTCATGCATATTAATTATGTATCATGACACTCTCACAGTAGGCCTATTGGATTGGCGGAAATGCAGACTTTGGAAAGTGGGCGCGGCTGTGTAGGTAACACCCCGGCAGCCTAAGTCTCGCGAGAGTCTCATTTGCTGTTACTAAGTTTAGGTTTAGGGTTAGATTTAGTGGTAGGGTTAAGGTTAGGGGTAGGCAGGGTCGGACTGGCCATAGGGAGAACTGGGACTTTTCCCGGTGGGCCAGCCACGAAACGGGGCCAAACGGGGGACGATAAGCTGAAACGGGCCACTGCGTTATGCCGAACGGACCACAACTGTTTGAAGCGGGCTGCAAAACGGTGCCGTGATATGCCGAAGAAGGCCACAATATGCAGGAAAGGACAGCAACCCCCCCCACCCCCACTGCTCAACATCTTTTGTGCCGGTTTCTATGTGCAATCCAGGGCCAATTTCTCTTCCCAGTCCACCCCTGGGGGAAGGTATAGTGTTTCTGTCAGACTCCAAATAAACAATAAACAGTGTGTGAATGTCGCATCAGAGATTATTCAGCAGAGACAGGCCACTTCTATTAAAATGAATGGCAGAAATTGGAACGGTCAACCAAGGAGCTCTGAGCGTCCAATGGTCAAAGGATATAGAAGTCCCGCCATTAAAAGAGCCTGGGTAGCTCAGTGGTAAAATACGCTGGCTACCACCCCTGGAGTTCGCTAGCCCGCTAGTTCGAATCCCAGGGCGTGCTGAGTGACTCCAGCCAGGTCTCCTAAGCAACCAAATTGGCCCGGTTGCTAGGGAGGGTAGAGTCACATGGGCTAAACTCCTCGTGGTCGCTATAATGTGGTTTGTTCTCGGTGGGGCGCGTGGTGAGTTGAGTGTGGTTGCTCCACACGTGCTATGTCTCTGTGGCAACAAGCTCAACAAGCCACATGATAAGATGCGCGGGTTGACTGTCTCAGATGCGGAGGCAACTGGGATTCGTCCTCTGCCACCCAGACTGAGGCGAATCACTACGCCACCACAAGGACTTAAAAGCACATTGGGAATTGAGAGAATTTCAAATTGGGAGAAAAAAAAAAAAAGAGCCAATCACCTTTTAGATACAGACTTAACCCATCAATCAACTCTAGAACTTGCATGCACATTAGCTATACAAGCAGGGAAAATTGCATTTTTTAGCGAAATATGAGGTAAAGAATCACAATTTATGATACTGGTATTGCCAGATTTGATTGCTGATTTGAAATATATTCTCTGATCGTAATCTTGACCAACCATTTTTTAAGATTTTAGTCTTTCTCCATTGAAGTAGATAAGAGCTGCATTAGCATGACTGGAAATAGCCTCCTGAGAGCATCCCAAAGATGACCGACAGTGGACTGACTTGCTAGAAACACTTTGGTCACATGCAACCGGCGGTTACCTTCTAGACACGGACGTACCTGGGAAGGAAAAGCAACATCAGAATGACCTCATTAATATTCATGAGGACAGACTTCATCATAGTAGGTTTCGTAAATTCACATTCAGATAAAGATTGTGAAAACTGGCGCCATCAGTACTAGTCATTAAAAATAGAAGAACATTGAAGTAGACAGCAGTGAGAAACAACCATAATAAAGACTGCTGAGGGAAATAATTACCTGATACAGAAACCTCCATTAATTAATAATGATGAGGTGAGGGGTATTTTTGTACCTGTTGGGACTTATCAAAAAATTAAATAAATCCATACAAATACATTTTTAAACATGAGGTCTTGAGATTTATTGGGCATGTACATTGCCAACAAAATGTGGCCTTTCTAATGAATCAAAAAGGGAACAAAAAAAGATAAGATATTTTTTGCATGGGATAGAAGTCTATTTGGTCAGCTTTACTCACTCATAAATAATCTTTTTGATCCTGGAAGACAATTAAACATTTTTACAGTATACAGTATAAGTGGTCCCTGAGAAAAAGTTATAGTTTTGCCAATTATATCCAAATAAGTTGACATCTTGGTTTCCAAACCTTTATACTTTTTTACAGTTGTTTTAGACTTCTCTCAATCCGTAGCAAAATGGGATTGTTGGATGGAGTCGGCAGAAAGCTATTTTAACTGCAAATGATATTAAATTCAGGCAATATTTCCTGAATGACTGAACTCAACTGTTCAGTCTAGACTAAATAGCAGACTATCCTCATACAAACACTTAAGAGTAATTATTATGTGATGGTTTCTAACCGTAGTTCATGCTTTATTACACGATAACAAATCTATAATAAAGTTACATTTGAGCAGACATAAACTGCTTCATCCAAGATAGCTTTTCTTGTAAAACCAAACCAGTGTTGAGTAGACATGTCTTTCCTAACTTTACATTAGAGTCAAATTGCACTTGGATACAGAACAGGAGCAGGCATATAACCACTGTATGGGATTACAGAAAGCGTTTTCATATCAGTTACTTTGTTTGAGATGTTGTTAATTTTATGGACGGATCATACTTTGATAGCTGCCATATTAAAAAAAAAAAGAATAGAAACATAAATTCACAACTAAAGTTTCCCTTCCTAACAAACCAAATAATCTGGGGTCCAATCATACAGCTGGGATCGATGCATATACAATTTAAAATAATCTATCAAAGCTTTTTTATCATAAATAAAACCTTTGAAATGAAACTGCAGGATCTAGTTCTTTCTATGACGCATGAAAACACACTTCCGCTAAAAATGAGAACCTGATGTTTTTTTCAAGCAAATATACAAGCAAGTAGAGACACTGAATTTCAGTTTATTTTGCAGGTCTTCTCATTGGTCCAAACACTATTGCATTGCCATGCGGCCCGTTTCCAGAGTTCTACACTTTCTCATCCATTACTTCCTTTGTATTTGAGACGGCTGTTGTCTAAAGAGCAAAAACATGGTGGATTAATGAAAATCAGTACAAATACTGTGCGTAATTATGTAAACAGAGAAACACTTTATGACTTCACCTGTTCAACCATTTTCTGCATCATCTCAATGATGGAGTTCATCTGACTGGCATTCTCTTTCAAACTCTTCTTGTATGTTTTGTTGAGTGTCTCGGCTTTTTCTAGTTTTCTCTTCAGCTCTTTGTGTTGGTTCTGTTCCTGTTGATCAGAGGCCTGTTTCACTTCTGCTGCCTCTAAATCACACAGATACACAAAACGGAAGGGCCTTACTTTAGAAAACAAAACTCAAATATGAACGATCCAAGTGTAAAAATGTACACAGGGGACATTACTGATGAGCCGATAATAATTGTATTAACCAAAAATGTTTATTTATATAATAATTAATGTAAAATATATTTAATAATAAGTTACATTAATTTATTATATATTTATAAACACCTAATTTTTATTTTTTTTCTCCACAATTTGGAATGCTCAATTCCCAATGCGCTCTAAGTCCTCGTGGTGGTGTAGTGACTCCGCCTCCACGTCTGAGACCGTCAATCCGCGCATCTTATCACGTGGCTTGTTGAGTGCGTTACCATGGAGACATAGTGCGTGTGGAGGCTTCACGCTATTCTCCGCGGCATCCACGCACAACTCACCACACGCCCCACCGAGAGCGAGAACCACATTATGGTGACCACGAGGAGGTTACTCCATGTGACTCTACCCTCCCTAGCAACCGGTCCAATTTGGTTGCTTAGGAGACCTGGCTGGAGTCACTCAGCACGCCCTGGGTTCGAACTCGTGACTCCAGGTGTGATAGTCAGCGTCAATACTCGCTGAGATACCCAGGCCCCCATAAACACCTATTTAATTATAATTATTAATCATTATTTTTAAATTGCAAGAACATTGCTATTTAATAAATATGTGCAAACTACTACATCATCTTAATGAATGTATCCTACACACCTGTCCACAGCCAGCCAGGTGTGTGAAGGGTGTTTATTTAATTATTACTAATAACACATAATATCTAATATTGTAAATCTTTACCGTTACACCTGTTTGCATATATATATATATATATATATATATATATATATATATATATATATATATATATATATATATATATATAAATACAATTAAATATTCCCAATAAAGCACCAATCTATGATGTGACATCAGACATCAAAATATTCTAATTTAACAGAAGAAAATGTGAATAACTGTTTAATGAGCTGAAAAGTTTTGGCTGATCCTAATAATAATTTACCAAAATGTTTTATTTATTTAATCATTAATGTCTAATATATTTCATAATAAATTAATGTATATTTATTTATTAACACCTAATTACTGTAACTATTATTATACAATTATTATTATTATTATTTTTACATTTTATTCACAATAAAGCTCCAATCTAGAGTTTTACATGCTTCAAAGTGATGTCAGGCATCAAAATATAACATATGGTAGAAAATGCAAATAACGGTTTAACAGAAGCCCTGAACATTTGCATAATAAGCGTGATGCCATTAATATAAAAAAAGTAAATATTGGCTGATACAGAATATGGTCAACCAATAAATGTGTACCCCTAGTGTAAAAAAAGCTCATCACAATATTTCAGTCATATCTCAGTTCCTAAAAAGAGATGACTGCGCTATTTATCTGACTTTGTCTTACCAAGTCTAGATTGTAGTGTGGCGATACACTTCTCAAGTTCACGCTGTGTTGCTTTGCTGCTGTCCAGAGACTGCAGTAGGTTTGGTATGTTCATGACATTCCCTTTGTAGTTAACTAGATCTGGGTTACTACTGGCACTAGAGCGTCGGGCAGAGCCTCTCTCTTTACCGGGCGGACCGGGTAACAGCGCTTTATTTCCTGAGAGAAACACACAGAGACTTTTTATAATGCTACAGACGAATGTGTTTATACATGTATTTGTTGCCGTTGAGTATTGGCTGCACACACACCCTCCTCAGTGACGCTGCTGTCTGTCTGATTCGTGTCTGTCCAGCGACTGCAGAGATTTCTGTAGAGACAAAGACCACCGACCATCGTCTTTTTCACTAGATCCTGTGCCTGATGAGAGAAGGGAAATCAGAGAGAAAGGACAAGACAGAAAGAGTGAGAGGACAAGAACCAGATCTAATCAGGAACGGAAATTAATGGGGGCAAAAATGCGACAAAAATGCCCCCGAATTTCAAAAAGGGGGCTAAAAATCCTTGTAATTATTTTTTTATTTTATTTGTAACCTGATATTCCTTGGCTTAGGTATATATATATATTATTGAATAAAATAAAGATCTAACTACACAGATTGAGAATTTATGCTAATAAATAGATTAAATTGAAATATTTGACATCAAAAGATGACACACAGTATATTTTTACATGATTCGATAACATTTGCCCTCATAAAGGGAAAAACAAATGCCACTAAAAATCAAACCAAATATACATAAATATCAAATATAAATAACTATTGGGTGAAATAGTACATTTCTAATCCTTTTTTGTGTTCTTCTCTTCTTAGTAATTCAACTAATTGATTATTAAAAATTGTATCTAATACTTTGGGACATACCTTTAATACTTTGGGAACATTTCCTACTCAGATCAGCCAAATACCAACTTCAAAGAACTTCAGTTGTGCAATAATTGTATTTAATTTACTTATTTTCACATTATATATATATATATGTATACACTGTATATTAGTGCTGTCAATCGATTACAAATTTGAATCAAATTAATTACAATATGCCGATTAATCGAATCAATTAATCGCAATTAATCAAATATATGAATATTTGCTGAGAATGGCCCTCAAATAACAATAACTCAATATAATTATATATTTAAACAACTGTAAATATAATATATAATATATATTAAAAATGTAAATAATTCAGCTAATTAAAATACATTACATTATTGTGGCAAACGAGTAAAGCATTGATACAAAAATACAAAATGTGGCTTTAGAAGGCAATTTATTTTCTTATTTCCAAATTATTGAACATAAGCCCATCATAGTCATTTTGCAACTGAATTTGTCAATCTTTCCGACTATAATGGCTTTTCTAAGATTAATAGATTTCACGCAAGAATGCATCCTGTGTGAACGGCCCCTTAGAATGCTCTCTAGGTAGGCAGCTCACTAGGTTTCAGAACAAAATGAAGTGGGAATAATGACTACAAATGGTTTTTCAGAATTCGGAGAAACATTTGAACGGGAAGCACACCTGAGCAGGACTGAGATACAGGCCGAGAGACAACAGGATGTTGAGCAGATCCGGCTCTCGGAGACTTCCTGCGAGCTGTCGATCAAAGAACACCCACGACAGAAGCACTTTACGAGGAAGTTCTGCAGTCCAGCCCGGAGGACGCTCCTGAAACCACAGAGACAGAGCGATGTTTTGAGGGGAAACATTAGACGAGGTTCAGATACAAACACAAACGTAAACGAGTCGTTTCTTACATGGTCCTTGGTCAGCTGATTGTCTGACGTGCTGCTCGTCTGACCATCTTTTTCAGACGAGATCTCATCTGTGTCTTTCTCATCATCCTTCTCTTTCAGTTTTGTCTTCTTTACATCAGTCGATATTTTCTTTTTCGACTGCTGCTGCTTGTCAGATTTTTTGGGCTCATCGTCCTTCAGAGAGAAAAGTGGAGTTCAAAACTCTGAGACCACATTGAAAATCTTGGATTCAAAAGCAATTTTAATTTTAGCCTTGAATGCGGTTCAGGTTCAATTTAACCCATTTAAAATTTTAACACCGATTTACGTCAACTTAAAGGAATATTCTGAGTTCAAAACAAGTCAAGCTCAATCGACAACATTTGTGGCATAATGTTGATTACCACAAAAATTTATTTTGACTGGCCCTTTGTTTTCTTAAAAAAAACAAAAAACAATCGAGGTTACACTGAGACACTTACAATGGAAGTCAATGGGGCCAATTCGTAAACATTAAAATACTCACTGTTTCAAAAGTATAGACACAAGACATAAACAGTATTTGTGTTAACATGATTTTACTGTCATAAAATCACTTACTAACTTATTTTGTGTAAAGTTAGCCAATTTTACAACTTCGTTACCATGACGATGTCATGTCAACAAACCCTTAAACCCTAAAACGACTGTAAAAATTACAATTTAAACAACTTTACAGCTCAAATAATACACGAGTTTTAACAGATGAATTAATGTAAGTGCTTTTTTAAAGTTATAAGCTTCACATTTCTGCCTTTAAACCCTCCAAAAATTGGCCCCATTGACTTCCATTGTAAGTGTCTCAGTGTAACCTCGATTATTGCTTTTTTTTTTTTTTTTAAAGAAAAGGACGGACGAGTCGAAAACTCATGTATTATTTGAGCTGTAAAGTTGTTTAAATTGTCATTTTCACAGTCATTTTAGGGTTTGTTGACTGTGACGAGGAGGAGGGCGGGGCCGGGCAATGAGGACACACGGCCGGCCCTGAATCAGGCTAATCAGCCATGAGGGGGATAAAGACGAGCCGGGGGCGCCAGTTCGAGAGAGGCGCAGACGGCCGCGCTGCATGTGTGTCTGTTCATTTGTTTTACGTCGTTTTAAGTTCATTTATATCATTAAATTTTACGTTGACTGTTCAGCCGGTTCCCGCCTCCTCCTTGCCCATCCTTATATTGTTACATTGACATTACATCGTCATGGCAACGAAGTTGTAAAATTGCCTATATCCTCACACAGATGCGGTTAGTAAGTGATTTTATCACAGTAAAATCATGTTAACACACATATTGTTTACATCTTGTGTCTATACTTTTGAAACAGTGAGTATTTCTTCAGTTAAGCTTCTTCTGCTTCTTGAATTTTTGTGGTAGTCAACATTATGCCACAAATACTGTCGATTGAGTCTAACTTGTATTGAACCCGGAATATTCCTTTAATTTGCCAACTGCATGGAAGGGTTAAAACACAAAAACAGTATACACAAAAAGTTTTGGGATAAAAAAAAAAAAAACTACAACAAAGAAACGTTATGGCATAAAATGAGGAAATATTTATAATACTGCACTATTTCTAGGTCACAAATCAAATGTGAGCAAATGTGAGCAAATGTGTGACTTTGAGCATTTTAACATTTCCTCGCTTTTAATTGAAGCACACAAGATGCTCTTTGAAACATTCTCAAATCAATGATATGCCCGCTACTGTATGTTAGCATGCTAAACACATGCTGGTGGGAAGCACTACTGAGTGCAGTTTGGTCACTATGCTATGGTTAGCACAGCAATAGCTCAATGGATAAAGCAATATCTAGAATACTCCAAATGTACTGGTCCTCAAACTAGGCTCAAGCTCCATGATGGTAACCCCCAAAACTACAACATAACAGAAATTCTTCTAAATCTCCCCCTTTATTTTCCTCTTGCACAAAGACACATGAAATAACACTTCATTTCCTTGTCAAGTCCCTTTCAAAGCACGCTGGTAAATAAACCAAATCAGACCAAAAATATTCATGTTGTCCCAATGCAAATGGATTATGTAACGCTGACAAGACACATATTTTCAGTTAATTTAAGTATGATTTTTTTTAGTAATATGAACATGGGAGTATTAAGTAGAACTGGCAATAGTGAAAGTTCATTTATTCGAGTGTACCGTGGTTGTGCTGTTGTCCTCCGTGTCACAGATCAAAGGGTCACTGGGACCCTTCGGCAGACGGCACAGACACTGATATAGCTGAAACCCGAAATCTCTCTGCAGCATCTCACTGAACATCTCTGCCATCAGACAAACCTGATAAAAACCACCGCACAAAAATAAGCAAAATGCACACACGACATCACATCCACGCCAGTTTAAAAACATGCAAATGGTCTATTATTTGCATGATACAAGTTTCAAATGTTTTACATTTGCTGCATTAAAGGAACGTTCCGGGTTCAGTACGAGTTAAGCTCAATCAGCAGCATTTGTGTCCCTCCTTTTCTTTAAAAAAGCACAAATGTGTGTTACAGTGAGACACTTACAATGGAAGTCAATGGGGTCAATCTGTAAACATTAAAATACTCACTGTTTCAAAAGTATAGACACAAGACATAAACAATATGTGTGTTAACATGATTTTACTGTGATAAAATCGCTTGCAGGGTTTCCGGCATTACGTCGTCAAAGCAACAAAGTTGTAATATTGGATATAACTTTACACAAATAAGATTAGCAAGCATTTTATCACACTATAATTATGTTATCATGTATATTGTTTACGTCTTGTGGCTTTACCTTTGAAACTGTGAGTATTTTTTTACGTTTAAGGTCTGGCCCCATTCACTTCCATTTTAAGTGCTTTACTGAAAATAAACGAGGGACGAGCCAAAATTATGCTAATCAACATTATGCCATAAATGCTGTCGATTGATCTACACTTGTATTGAACCCGGAATATTCCTTTAAGAAAGTAAATAGGGTCAATTTTGATTTCATGTTGAATTTAAATGCTCTGATCTTTGTATTTTCCAATCAAAAGCTTGTTCATTTCTGATGGTGAATTCACACAGTAGGGTTTGTTCTGTTTATTGAAATAACTACACACCTCATAGCAGTCTCTTGTCTGGGGCTCTAATAGTGATGACAGAGACACAACAGACAGATTCAGTCCAGCATGAGGGTGAAAAACCAAAGACGGGACATCTGGGAGAGGTGATTCATCATCCTGGATGTCAGCAAAAAAACAAAACAGGTAACCCGGAAGACACCTTTCATGTGATTTGAAACATTATTTCACTGTTATTGCCGTCTGTACCTGTTGCTCTTGTCGTAACTTCATCCACTCTTCTTCTGTCGGCACTAGATTCCAAACATCTGGCAACAAGACCACGACCGTCTCCATTTTCTCTCCGGACAGATATCTTAACTCTGCCATCCTGTGCCTTTAGAGAGAGGAAAGAAAGCTAATTCTATTCCAGCAACATCTTCCACAACTCAAAACAGACTGGACCTGGAATTTATCATCAGAAAATATCCTAAAGAAAATAAATGTTTGTTTTCAGAATTTTTCATCCAAATATAACAGCTTTCTCTGCCTTTAAAACGCCTCTTCTTTCCTGGTGATGTAATCAAGACCGTGTGGTGGGGACAAATAATATTAACCAGTGATATCACAGCCTAACATGTTTAAGTCCAATCAAATCCTGATGGAAAAAATCAAGTCCTACTTTACATTATTTCCCGCTAAATATAAAAAAAATAAAATTATAAAATATAATCTTAAATATTGACAAAATATAAATTAAACTTAAAGAGAAATAAGCCCTTTTTAATGAATAAATATGAGATAAATATTAAATATTAGATTTACAAATATTAAATAATATTTAATAAAGAATATTAAATAAATATTGGCAAAAATATTAATTGAATGGTGAATAAAGGGAAATGAGCACTTTGTTTAGTAAATAAATGTAGATAAATATTTAATACAAGATTAATATTATTATTAAATAAATATTAAATATTAAAATATATTAAATATTGTATACTATTAAATAAAAAAATCTTAAATATTGACAAATATAAATTCAAAGGTAAATATAGAGAAATTACACCTTTAATAAATATTATATAAATATTAAATATTAGATTAATATGGTTATTTATTACATATTACATATTTTAAAAATATGAATATGAAATAAAAGAATATTAAATAAATATTGGCAAAAAATAAATTACACTTAAACAGAAATAAGCCCATTTTAATGAATAAATATTATATAAATATTAAATTTACAAATATTAAATAATATTTAATAAAAGAATATTAAATATTGGCAAAATATCAACTAAATGGTGAATAAAGGGAAATGAGCACTTTGTTTAGTAAATAAATGTAGATAAATATTTAAGATTAATATTATTAAATAAATATTAAATATTAAAATATTGTATACTATTAAATAAAAATAATCTTAAATAAATATTGACCAATATAAATTCAAAGGTAAATATAGAGAAATTACAACTTTTTTTAATTAATAAATATTAGATAAATATTAAATATGAGATTAACATTATTATTTAATAATAATTAAAATATATTAAACAAATATTACATTTTAAATATTAAATAAATATTGGCAAAATATAAATCCTATGATAAAGGGAAATGAGCCCCTTGTCTGATACATACATTCAGATAAATATTAAATATTAGATTCATATTATTAATACAGTATTAAATATTAAAATATATTAAATATTATATAATATCAAATAATAAAAAATCTTCAATATTGACAAAATGTCAATTCTATGGTAAATAAAGGGCCCTTTATTCAATGAATAAATATTAGATTAATATTATTATGTAATAAAGACAAAATGTTAAAATATTAAAATACATAAAATATCAAATATATTGGGAAAATATCAATTCAATTGTAAATATTAGGGTAAATGAGCCCTTTGTTTAATGAATAAATATTAGAGATATACTGTACCTATTTATTAAATTCACATATTGAGAATCATACACCTGAAGTTTATGGGTACATGTATAGAGACAGACCATTGTGTGCAGGCTGACAGGTCCAGAGCGGCTTGAGTCTTTATGCAGCGCACTGCAGTGTTGACTAGAGTCGAGCTGTCCTTCAGCGGGTTTGATCCGTCCAGTTTGAGTGACCAGGAACCTCCTGGGAGCTGCAATTCACCTCCACTGTCCACCAACATGAACTACAGCGCACACAAAGAGAGAGTATTTTTAAAAACGCTTGGGTTTTTAAGAATGACAGGAGTTTATAGCTGCTTGAAGTACATGTATGGTGAACGCAGAAGTTTACAGCGCAACAGTCGGGTTACATAACTAAAAACGCACTGCAAAAACTGAGCACTGAGATTGTACAAATAATGGTCTATGCTTATGTATTCGCCATAAGTATATGCTTCTCCATATATACAGCCATAGATGTGAGTTTGTTATTAATTTACATTTTCTGTTGCAAATGATTTATTATTGTTTAATACTTTCATATAAAAGCAGTTTGATCATGTTTTTCATCCTTAGTAAACAAGAGAACATTAAAAAGTCTTTAAACCCTCCAAAAATTGCCCATTCACTTCCAACAGTTGCACTCTATTTACGACAGAACGTTCTTACTTTGAGTAGTGTTGTAGGATGTACAGCCTCCTTCAGCGTCTGGCCGTCCTTTGAAATGTTACAACACTGTGAATAAAAGTGTTCTAGGCATGGCATAGAGAGTAACAGAACCTGTAGAGAGAAAACAATAACAGCATTGCACTTGGCCAATGTTTTCAGGAGCGAGAATGTAAGTGATCAGTTTCAATTCACTCCTAAAAAAAAAAAAAAGGGTAAGAACTGTCTGAAATCACAGTCATGAAATCTCAAAACAAATAACGATGCCTCAAATCACACCATCAAATACTTCAAAGATACTTAAAGATTTGTTTGACACTTAATAGCGAGCAGAACTGCATTTTCTGCTTTGTTTCCAAAGTTATGTCCGTGAAACAGTCTGTTCCTGTCTAAGTGGGCTGTTCTTTGCCAGAATAAGCTGCCATGTGGACCAGACTTAATGCTGATAGTCAAAACACAATGTGTCTGTCAGGTACCTTAACGGTGACTGTAGAATCTGTGGATTTGCAGACAGATGTTTCGGTCTCAGGCTGCCGTGAGCCCATGTGAAACAGACAGGGTCCTCTCAGAGGCAGAGGCCGTGTGAGCGGGAAACTCTCTGTCCAGGACAACTGAAGGTGGACGAGGTTTGAGGGCACCAGAAGATGAGGGTACCGCCGCTGAAGCTCCAGACAGTCACAGGCCTGGCTGAAAACATCAAGAGGAGATGTGGAGCTCAATCAACTGCATTTGAGGCACAAAAAATTATTTTGTCCCTCGTTTATTTAAAAAAAAAAAAAAAAAAAAAAAAAAAAACAAATTGCCATTAGTGAAGCATTTACAATGGATGTGGATGGGACCAGTTCATAAACGTTAAAATACTCATTGTTTCAAAAGTATAGCCACAAAACGTAAACAATATGTGTGTTAACGTGTGTGTGATTTTTAGCAGCGTTACAAGGTTACCAGATTACAGGGTTACTTTGTCATGGCAATAAAGTTGTGATGTTGCATATAACTTTACACTGAGCGATTTTATCACACTAAAATCATGTTAACATGTATAAAGTTTACGAATGTTTAAGTATACTTTTGAAACAGTGAGTATTTTAACATTTATGAACTGGCCCCATCCACTTCCATTGCAAGTGCCTCACTGTTACCGCGATTTTTGCCCTTTTTTAAATAAAAACTCTTGTTGCCATGGCAACGGAATGCCAGTAAAGCGTGTAACTTTCCCACGGTACACGCAAAGGAAAGCATAAAGGGACGTGATGGAACTATCTGGAAAGCACTGACTACTGTGTAATTCATCCACCTAAAAAAGTAGTCCCACTTCAAAAGGACGATTTCGACGACTTCAAAGATCAAATAATAAACATTTTGACTGAATAATTCATGTTAGAGCATTAGCAAAAATACAAGCTGCACATTTCTGCTTTAAAACCCTCCGGAACGCTTGCCCCATAGACTTCCATTGAGTGTGCGTTGCTGTAAACACAATTTGTTTACACTTTATTTGAATGTGTCCTTGTTACAGTGTAATTACAAAAGTAATAACTGATTATTACTAATTAACAACATGTACTTACTATAGGTTTAGGGTTAGGGTTTGGCTTAGGGTTAGTTGCTTGTAATTATACATAATTGACTGTTATTACTATAGTACATCCATGTAATACGCATAACCAGGACACAAAACAAAAGGACCAGTGAAAATTATTTTCTGTGGTAATCAACATTATGCCATTTTGTCGACAGTATTTAACTAACATTGAAGTCGGATCATTCCTTGAACTGTCCACTGACTTACGTGTCCCTGGAGAAACAGGAGAATAACAGGGTGTTTTGTGTGGTTATAGAGGACGTCTTTTTGGACATGTCCTCTTCTGACAAGGCCCTCCATCTTTTCCTCTTTTGGTGCATGGCGTCTCCTCCCCACATACCTCCTCCGCCGTCCTCCCTGAGACACGAAAGGATCAGTAAGGACAAAAAATATGCAAAAGAACAGAATGAGGCATTGAATAAATATAACTGAAACAATCTGACTGTTCTTTCTAAGCAAAAACACGGGCAGCATTTGACAAGAGGAGTTACACATGTACAAAACGGCATACTACATACTATTTTTAAAAGACAGTATGCAGTATGCATAGTTTGCGAATTTTGGAATAAGCAGATGACTATGCAATCCAGAAGATGATAACTGTGTGCCACTCGCTGAATTAAACATGCACGTTATCATGTCATGTGACTGTAAACATTTCTCGTTGCATACTACATACTGTTTTATAAACAGTTTGCAGTATGCATCTGCAGTCAGCTAATATTACATTAAGAACACAGCCACTGAACAGGTGATCTGACTCACCAGCGTCCACCTCTACGACCTCCCATAACCTCAGCGTGTCTTTTCCGAGCTCCACCCCAACCGTCAAATGGACCATTCCACGGCATCTGCTGGTGATGGGCCATCGGGATCATACCACCTGTGACATTAAACACAAAAAGACTTCGAATGAACAAAACAACGCCAGAGAAAGCCACATGATTACAGAGGATGCTGCAGCAGTTTTAATAATGGACGGTCTGTCATGTACCTGGATTTGGCTGCATGCTGGGAATCAGTGGTGGTATCTTTGGGGATTTCAGCAGTGGTTGGGGTTTACTCCCTAAAATCCCGGGTTTCAGATTTGAAGACATGGAGGGCAACAGTGGAGGAGGAGATTTAAACGGCTGATAGAGAGACACAGAAAGAGAATCAGTTTAAAACATGAGTTCCTTTAAGTGACTGATGCTCAGGCAAAATATTATTTTTTCAGATTAACATTTTTATTAGTTGATTCTCAAACATAACACAGAACAAAGCAAACAGGCTAAATATTCTTGACAATTTTTATTGATTACAAAATGAATTACAAATTGCCCCAACTGATTGATTAAATAATATGCACTCATTTTGCATGCATCCTGCAACCATAAAGCTAAATTTTTGTTGGTTAAATGTTAAAATGTAATTTAATTTTAACAACATTGTTTTTTTGGTTTTAACAGAGCAGATTATTAGTCAATGATGTAACACTCTTTTTTGTCCAGATTTATTAAGTTATTCAAAAACACATTAAAAATGCAATTCACACAAAACAATTACTTTTTTTTTTCCTCCCCAATTTGGAATGCCCAATGTGCTCTAAGTCCTCGTGGTGGCATAGTGACTCAATCCAGGTGGCAGAGGACGAATCTCAGTTGCCTCCGCATCTGAGACCGTCAATCTCATCTTAACACGTGGCTTGTTGAGCGCGTTACCGCGGAGACCTAGCGCATGTGGAGGTTTCACGCTATTCCCCACGGCATCCACGCACAACTCACCACGCGCCCCACCGAGAGCAAGAACCACATTATAGTGACCATGAGGAGGTTACCCCATGTGACTCTACCCTCCCTAGCAACCGGGCCAATTTGGTTGCTTAGGAGACCGGGTTGGAGTCACTCAGCACGCCCTGGATTCAAACTCGCGACTCCAGGTGTGGTAGTCAGCGTCTTTACTCGCTGAGCTACCCAGGCCCTCACAAAACAATCACTTAAATACACCTCTACTCGCTAGTTCGAATCCCGGGGTGTGCTGAGTGAATCCAGCCAGGTCTCCTAAGCAACCAAATTGGCCCAGTTGCTAGGGAGGGTAGAGTCACATGGGGTAACCTCCTCGTGGTCACTATAATGTGGTTCGTTCTCGGTGGGGTGCGTGGTGAGTTGAGCGTGGATGCCATGCTGGCGTGAAGCCTCCACACGCGCTATGTCTCCGTGGCAACGCGCTCAACAAGCCACGTGATAAGATGCGCGGGTTGATGATCTCAGACGCGGAGGCAACTGGGATTCATCCTCCGCCACCCGGATTGAGGCAAATCACTACGTGACCATGAGGACTTAAAAGCACATTGGGAATTGGGCATTCCAAATTGGGAGAAAAAGGGGAAAAATCCCCCCCCCAAAAAATTCACGAAATCAACATGGATGCAAATGTTAAATTTCTACGAATTTGACACGTCTTTTAAACTCGATTTTTAATAAAGTTCTCATTTTATGAAATCGTAAAACTTTATCAATGACTGTTAATCTTTCCCTTGCTCTGTAAATTTTAAAATACCATGCATAGGTCTGAAATACCAATATTGCCTCTGTTTACTTCACAAATTGTGTAATAAATCAGGAAGTCAATCTAATATATTTAACACATTTGTGTAATCTTTCACACCATAGTCGACAACCTATGTGCAAAATGTCATGTATTTTTAGTGGAAGCTGAGATTTCTGTGCCAAAGTGAGCAACTAGGATAAGATACACAAAGTATGCAGATTAGTAAACATTCATATAATAACAAAATACAAAAATAAAACTGGAAAAATAATAAGCAATTAATAAAACATAAAAAATGACATATTTGCATTTTTGCAAATAATACACATTTTTAAACTGAATATTTGAAAAATAAATATTCCGTTTAAAGATGTGTATTATTTGCAAAAATGCAAATATGTCATTTTTTATGTTTTATTAATTAATATTTTATCAGTGTTAAAGAGGAAACGTTGTCGCCTACCTGTCCATTCAGGGTTTGAACTCTCTGTGCGGTCCAGCCGACGGGCTTCATGGGGTCCTGGACAGCTTTCACCAACACCTTCTCACCCACCAGTGGCACACGACCCACCACAACACTGCAGCAACACACAAATATTGCATTGACCCACATTATATCAACAACCTGACATTATTACAGAATATCCAACCATACAAACCTCACTGGAAAATGAACCTCCTTGTCAACAATGCCATGATGCTCCTGCATCTGTGTGACCACCCCGGTAAACACACGCTGCCTCATCTAAACACAAATACCAGTCAACAATAAACACATAATAAACAAGAGATTGTGTATCTTTCTTATTTTCTTATGCACAATAATAAGTGACAAAATATATATATATATACCTGTGTCTCCATAACAGATTTTCTTGTCTCCTTTGCATGCACAAAAAGTATTCTGAATGATTTGGAAGACATGCATAGTTAAATATTACAGCATTATTATTAGAATTATTAGATAGTGTGGTGTGCAATGATCTGTTTGTTGTGCAGTTTTACTTCCGACTGTATCTGCATGAAATTATTGGCACTTTAGTGCTGTTTTGCTTTATGCACAAATCATTATTTAAGTATTATCTATTAGGAGAGATGTTAAATAATGAAATGTGACATTTAAAAGGGTAAACTCACTTGTATTTTGTATCCGTGTTCTGTTATTTCTCCACGTTGATGCTTTTGTTTGTCTTGTGTCAGTTCATCAAAGAGGCGTTTGAGACATCAGCGACACCAGCGGTCAGTCGTTATAACTACAGGTGAAAGTGCCAGACAGCATAAACTGCGTTTGACTGAAAACACAACTTCTGGGGCGGTATAAATATATACATATATATGATATAAAACACATATGAGTTTTTATAGTCTTTGTTATTCTATATTAGTGGCTCTATTTGCATAAGTGGCGCGTCGTTTGATTTGTCCTGCAGTTCCCCTCCAGTACGGCAGATGGCGGAGAGGCGTCAGTGGAATTTAACCTCTCTCTCACTCGTCTGTGCGCAAACACACGTGTGAAGATGGACACAGACGGGCTGCAGTTTCATGAGATGGGTTTAGACGATCGCCTGTTAAAGGTAAAATAATTAGGCGTCTTAGTTATATAACGTCTGTCTGCATCAGAATATAAGAATATGAGATATCAGCAGTTTTTTTTTTGTAAAGTTGTTGCCTGATTTCAGAAATTAGTATACATTGTTGTTTTTAGTATGATGATACTGCCTGAAATAGACAGACAGATATATATATATATATATATATATATATATATATATATATATATATATATATTTATTTATTTATATGTAGCCCGACCGACCGACCGACCAGATAGATAGATAGACAGACAGACCAGATAGATAGATATAGACAGACAGACCAGACCAGACCAGATAGACAGACAGACAGACCAGATAGATAGACAGACAAACAGACCAGATAGATAGATAGATATAGACAGACAGACAGACAGACCAGATAGATAGATATAGACAGACAGACCAGATAGACAGACAGACAGACCAGATAGATAGACACAGACAGACCAGATAGATAGACAGACAGACAGACAAACCAGATAGATAGACAGACAGACAGACCAGATAGATAGATAGATAGACAGACCAGATAGATAGACCAGATAGATAGATAGACAGACAGACATATAGACAGACCAGATAGATTAGATTAGACAGACCAGATAGATAGATAGACAGATCAGATAGACAGACAGACAGACCAGACAGATCAGATAGACAGACAGACAGACCAGATAGATAGATAGATAGACAGACAGACATATAGACAGACCAGATAGATAGATAGATAGACATATAGACAGACCAGATAGATTAGATAGCTAGACAGACAGACAGACCAGATAGATCAGATTAGACAGACCAGATAGATAGATAAACAGACAGACAGACATATAGACAGATCAGATAGACAGACAGACAGACCAGATAGATAGATAGATAGATAGATAAACAGACCAGATAGATAAATTGACTGGCAGACAGAAATATATAGATAGACAGACAGACAGACCAGACAGACAGACAGATAGACATATAGACAGACCAGATAGATAGATAGTCATTCTGTTATAATCTAGTGAGTGTAGGCTTTAAAAAAAATAATTTGGCAATTACTTAAATATAGAGGATTGAAACAGAGCCAAGTCTCTGTCAGTCCAACATAAGCAAGTGTATTCCAGGCTTGTTTATAGTTAACCATGTTATACACGGTTTTGGTTTCACAATAAACGGTTGGGATTTTATTCATTTTGGACTCTTGTAGCCTCAATGTCTGTGCCCATCATAGTAATGAAATACTTTTATTTAACATTCTATAAATTCTATAAATCAATTCTAAAAACGATCGGCCTTTTCCACCAGCCCTTTTCCTCTAAAAAAAAAAAAATCCACTATTGGTCGACCTCTATTTTATATACCATTATATTACCATTTGATATCATCACTTAACTATGGTAGTACCACTGTATCTGTCTGTCTGTCTGTCAGTCTGTCTCTCTCAAGCATTTTCATCAGATTAATGATAGTCTTGAATGCTGTTCTATGACATCAGCTGTTGTGTGAGACAATTGTTCTAGTGTCAGTATATATTATTGTATTGTGTTGTGTTTTCCTTTCAGGCTCTGGCTGATTTAGGGTGGGCTCATCCGACCCTCATTCAGGAGAAAGCCATTCCATTGGCGCTGGAGGGGAAAGATCTGTTGGCCCGTGCTCGAACCGGATCAGGAAAAACTGCGGCGTATGCCGTACCACTGATCCAACAGATCCTCACATCCAAACAGGTGATATGTTTGTTTGTTTACATGTAAATATGTGGCTCAATGTGTCTCTTTTGGTCTCACTATGTTTCTTGATGATGACAGACTGTACGGGAGCAAGCAGTCAGAGCTCTAGTCCTGGTGCCGACTAAAGAACTGGGTCAGCAGGTGCAGGCGATGATCCGACAGCTCACAGCATACTGCAGCCGAGACGTGCGTGTGGCGGATATCTCTGGCAAGGCCGATCTATCAGCACAGAAGTCAGTACAACAGCAAAGTACTTTGAAACTCTTGCGTAGAGGTTTTACTGATTAATCGTGCCGATAGTTGCTTGTTATTAAAATGTATTATTATTCCTCCGTGTTTCTCTGTGGAGGATTCAATCACGGACACCTCCAGGGGATATGCTGTAAATCTTTCATCATTGACAATATTCATCCATATTTTTATGTTCACTTCAAAGCTTATTGTGTTATTTTAATTAGACAATTAAATGTTCTATATTGAAGCGGGAGCATGCAATGAAAAATCAGTATTTATTTATATGCATCAAAATTGCTATGCATAGTCATAAACGGCAATATATACCAAAATATTTCACTAAAACAGTGTAAAGAGCACCTATTATGGTTTTTCAAATATGACCTTTCATGTAGTGTGTTATATAGCTGTTTGTGAATGTAAAAAAAGTCAGGCAAAGTTTCAAAAATCAAAGGGCATGACAAATGGAGTTATTGACTCCCAAAAGAAAGAACCGATTCTGAACACCTGAAACGAGTCGTTAGTAATTCCAGACTTACTTCCTGTACTAACCTACGTAATTTGGTAACAAAAAACCCGCCTCTGGTCTTCATTGGCTACTCGCGAACACCTTTACCCGCCCTCAAACACTACACTAAGCGGTAGACCAATCACAACAGACTGGGACATCTGACCAATCAGAGCAGAGTATGCTCTCTGAAAGGAGGAGTTTAGAATGAATCCTTTAGAACGGATCATTGAACGAGTCGTTTTTGACACTGGGAAAAAAAAAGGTAATGCTGCAATTTAAATTATGAGCAAATGAAAGTGTTTTTTGACCTTGGATGCATGTAAATCTATTGTATGAGACCTTTAAAACAAAATTAGACACGTTTAAAAACCATAATAGGTGCACTTTAATACATGAAACATTTTTAGTCATAGCTTAAGTGAAAATTGTTTAGTGACAACACATATGAATCACTGAGTCAGAGTTATGAATCAGTTCATTTAAATGGACAATTTGAACTGATTTTGGTCACATTTTAGCTTTTTTTAAAATGTTAAAATTCCATGTATTTCATCAATAATTATGTTCAATTGAATTGTTCACCGGATTGAAATGTTTGTAACAGTGTTTTCGTTGTTAATTTGTAGGCCTATATTAATGGAGAAGCCTGATATTGTGGTGGGCACCCCGTCCCGTGTTCAGTGTCACATTACAGCTCAGAACCTGCAGCTGCACTCGTCACTGGAGATGCTGGTGATTGACGAGGCCGATCTGCTCTTCTCGTTTGGGTTTGAAGCTGACCTCAAAAGCCTGCTGTGGTACGTGACCACTTGTGAAATGATTTCTAGATCCTCAAAAAGTATTTAGACTCTTAACCTTTTAAACTCTGCAGGTGGGCCAGGAGCGTGTAATTAGTTTAGGATTACAAATTAAAAGTCCCTGGATCCACAAGTCAGGCATATGTGGTATCATTTGGAAGCTTAGAATCTGAACTTTTTACAGAACCCAAAATAAGACCTGAAAACCTCAATGTCGCAAATGAGCGCCACCTTTTTGTAATGATGTTGAAAATGTTTCATATATCAAATGAAAGCTATCGTTCTCTGGAAGTTGACTGTATAGATTATTTTGTTGTCCTAACACCACAGTTTGAATGTATTTCAAAAGAATCACAAAGTGAAATATGATCTCTGTAAGACAATAAATATAAACGTCTCATATCTGCCCTTATCACTGCATCTGTAAGCCTTAAATATCCACAAACTCTATATCAACTCTTACCTTAGGTTGTTTTCTTTAAAATGAGAGATTGTTTACTTGTCTGTGAGCTTGTTTGGGTGAATAATCCAATGTGATGTCTCAAAAGTTCAGAACAGAATATATAGTCCAGTAGAAACAAGTCATCGGGAAAATACGTTCTCAACTATTGATAATAAAATGTTATATGTCATCGCAAAGCTGAGGATCTCAGTTTTCCAACGACACCAGGATTGAGTTTCTAGGCAACTCAAAAGCTGAGATATTCAACAAAACAGCGAGGAAGGTCTGTGCACTCTAAATATACACTTGTTGTCTATGGACAGCTGCATTAGAGCGCCACCTACATTTCAGATCTGTATATTGTGACGGAAGGTGATAGAGGAAAAAATATTTTCATAGTACATGCTGTCATCTAGTGGAATGAAATTAGACTTTTTTCAGGGAGATAGAGCAAACAGAACCAGAATTACATACTTATAAAGTTAGAAAACAACAAAAAAGTTGTTCATCATAAGGTTGTAAACATGTACAGTATTATTTATGAATTATTAAACTATGTCCCCTGGAAAACATCCATTAGCATTGTTTTTTTTCACCTCTCCAGTCACCTGCCCAAGATATACCAGGCGTTCCTGATGTCGGCCACATTGAACGAAGATGTCAAAGCCCTAAAGGAGCTCGTTCTCCATAATCCCGTAAGTGTAGAAACAGGGAAACATTATCGGTCATGGTTCACATGTTTTAAACGGGTCTAATAGTTGTCGTCCACCTGTCTGCTGTAGGTGACTCTGAAGCTGCAGGGTTCTCAGCTTCCCGACAGCTCTCAGCTCCAGCAGTACAGCATCAAATGTGAGGAAGAGGACAAATTCCTGCTTGTCTACACACTCTTGAAGCTCCACCTGGTTCGAGGAAAGACTCTCATATTCGTCAGTACCGTGGAACGCTGTTACCGACTCAAACTGTTTCTGGAGCAGTTTAGCATTCCTGCTTGTGTCCTGAACTCTGAACTGCCCGTTCACTCCAGGTGGAGATTTAATATGATCTTGTCTGCTTGTTATAATATATGTGCTGTATGTCACAATGTGCTAATTTATTCAAACGAGTAATGGGCTTGATTGTTGTTTTTCCAGATGTCATATTATCGCTCAGTTTAATCAGGGCTTCTACGATTACATCATCGCCACAGATGAACAGAGACTGGAGGGTCCAACGACAAGCTCCCAGAAAACACAGGAGAAAGGAAAAAAGAAAAAGAACTCTGGGAAGAGTGGGAAGTATGATGCTTTAACAATTGAAGTCCAAGAACACTGTGCATTACACATGAATTTAAACGTGTTTACGTATCAAGGGAAAATGATGTGGTGTGTTGAGATTGTTTTGATTTTAAAGATGTCACATTTTCCTTCCCAGAGGCAAAGACGTGGAATATGGTGTTTCCAGAGGGATCGACTTCCACAATGTGTCTAACGTCATCAACTTTGATTTCCCCACTTGTGCTGATTCCTACATCCACCGTGTTGGCAGGTTTGCATATCTATTGCGCTAAATCGTTAATATTTTACATAAATATTTCAGTGTGATATATTTGCACCGGTTTATTTCCTGATTTTTCCTGCTTGTCTTCAGAACGGCTCGAGCGGATAATCCCGGCACTGCACTGTCTTTCATATCTCAAATTGAACTTCCTTTTCTCGCTGAGGTTGAAAATGCTCTAACTGGAGGTAAATCAAGTTTAAACAGCTGTTTAAAAAGTTATATTTATATATATTATATGTGCCATGGCCAGGTCTAATGCCCTCCTTAGATTTTTCTTGTGCCCCCCAGAAACTTCTGACACCCCCCCACACCGGTCAGATGGCGAAATGAGAGAACCTATTGCTCAACGGAATAGTCAAAATGCCCCCCCAAAAATCTCATCCTAGTACCGGCCCTATGTGCACTAATTTTAAATGATTTATTTTTTTTATTTAGTAAAATAATTTTACATATGTTGTCGACTATGATGTGAAAGATTACACAAGTTTTAAATATATTTACTTCCAGATTTATTACACAATTTATGAAGTAAGGCAATAATGGTATTTTAGACCTATGCATGGTATTTTAATACTTGTACCTTTAATACATGGGATTGCACACATCTTAATCATTAATTTAAAAAAAAAGTTAAAACATATTTTTTACAAATACCATTAATGTTTAAGTCACAAATTTCAAAAACGGTTTTTTTTTTTTTTTTTTTTTTCAATTTGGAATGCCCAATTCCCAATGTGCTTTTAAGTCCTCATGGTCGTGTAGTGATTCACCTCAATCCGGGTGGCGGAGGACGGATCCCAGTTGCCTCCGCGTCTGAGATCGTCAACCCGTGCATCTTATCACGTGACTTGAGCGCGTTGCCACGGAGACAGCGCGTGTGGAGGCTTCACGCCATCCACCGCGGCATCCACGCCCCACCAAGAACGTGCCACATTATAGCGACCACGAGGAGGTTACCCCATGTGACTCTGCCCTCCCTAGCAACCGGGCCAATTTGGTTGCTTAGGAGATCTGGCTGAGTCACTCAGCACGCCCTGGGATTCGAACTCGCAAACTCAGCGAACTCCAGGGGTGGTAGCCAGCATCTTTTACCACTGAGCTACCCAGGCCCCCCTCAAAATGTTTCTTAAAGTTACTCCATTTGACCAGAACAAAATATTTTTTAAAAACTTTGTCATGAGGGTACGTTTAATGAATGAATTTGTTATTTTTTTATCACATGACGACAGAATAGCCACCTATGTGTTGGTTTAACCACCTTACTTTCTTTTTTGAAAAATGTAAGCTTTTAATGAAATATTTATATATTATTTATTGTTCTGGCTTGGCCACTCAAGGACTTTCACAGAGTTGTCCCTAAACCACTCTTGCGTTGTCTTGGCTGTGTGCTTAGGGTCATTATCCTGTTGGAATGTGAACCTTTGGCCCAGTCTGAGGTCCTGAGCGCTCTGGACCAGGTTTTCGATAAGGATATCACTGTATTTTGCTGCGTTCAGCTTTCCTTCAACCCTGACCAGTTCCCCAGTGCCTGCAGCTGAAAAACACCCCCACAGCATGATGCTACCACCACCATGCTTCACCGTTGGGATGGTATTGCTTAGGTGAAGAGTGGTGCTTGGTTTCCTCCAGACATAACGCTTGGTCGATAACTACCTCAATTTCACAGACCACATCTCAAAGACCACAAGGTCATGTAGATTTACACTCTACAATATCAGGAAGATAAGACCCTTCCTCTCTGAACATGCCACACAACTTCTTGTTCAGTCACTTGTCATAACTAGACTGGACTACTGTAAGCCTGCGGTCAGCTAATGAGTGCCGCCTTGTTGTACCAACACAGGCACCAAAACACTTTCCCGGACTTTTGGTTTCACTGTACCACGTTGGTGGAATGACCTTCCCAACTCCATCTGTGAAGCTGACTCACTTTCTGTCTTCAAAAAACAGCTACAAAAACACATCTTTTCCATGAGCTCCCAACAATTCACTCATAAATAATAGAAAATATGAGATATATTCTTATTGCACTCTAATCTGTCTTGGATACTATTCTGATGTTGGTGAAACTTTGTAATGCAGCACTTTTCATACATCATTTTCAAGATGTATTATTCCTTGCCTTTGGATAAAAGCGTCTGCCAAATGAATAAATGTAAATGCAAACAGTTCAATCTTTGCTTCATCAGACCTGAGAATCTTGTTTCTCACAGTCTGAGAGTCCTTTAGGTGTTTTTCATGTGTCTTGCACTGAGGAGAGGCTTCCGTCTGGCCACTCTGCCATAAAGCCCAGATCGGTGGAGTGTTGCAGTGATGGTCGTCCTTCTGCAAGTTTCTCCCATCTCCACACATGATCTCTGGAGCTCAACAAGAGTGACCATGGGGTTCTTGTTCACCTCCGGGTGGCCAGCTCTAGGAAGAGTCCTGGTTGTTCCAAACTTCTTCTATTTAAGAATTATGGAGGCCACTGTGCTCTTGGGAACCTTAAATGCAGCCGAAACTTTTTTTTTATAGCCTTCCCCAGATCTGTGCCTCGACACAATCCTGTCTCTTAGCTCTCCAGGCAGTTCCTTTGACCTCATGGCTCGGTTTTTGCTCTGATATGCATTTACAGCTATGAGACCTTATATAGACAGGTGTGTGTCTTTCCAAATCATGTCCAATCAATTGAACTTGTCACAGGTGGACTCCAGTCAAAGTGTAGAAACATCTCAGAGAAATGGGATGCACCTGAGCTAAATTTCAAGTGTCATAGCAAAGGTATGCGTGTATATTGATGTGAAAAAAAATTATTTAAAGCACTTTAGCATACGGCTGCAACATAACAAAATGTGAAAAATATAAATACTTTCTGAATGCACTGTATATATGTGGATATAAATATATATACTGTACGTGTGTGTGTGTATGTATACTAATGATGTTTTAAGAGATGTATAATGTTTTTTTTTTTGTCCAGACAGTACAGATTGTGCACTAAAACCGTATGGGTTTAAAATGGAAGAAATCGAGGGATTCAGATACAGATGTCGGGTATGTCTGTCACCAAACCTGTAATAAACAGTTTAACCTATTATAAACTGGTCTTTTGTTTATGATTTAGTTCAAGAATAAGAAGCACTTCTGTGTTTAAATTTACTCAGGATGCCATGAGATCAGTGACGAAACAAGCGGTGAAGGAGGCCAGACTGAAAGAGATCAAACAGGAGCTGCTCAACTCGGAGAAACTCAAGGTTTGATCTGTCACACACTCTCTTAACGCAGCTCGTTTTATTAAAGGAGTACTTCACCCAGAAGTATCAAAACCCATATGACTTTCTTCCGTGAAACAAAAGGAGAAATTTTGAATAATGTATCGGCCACTCTTTTCCATGCAGTTACAATAAATGGAGACAAGAGCTTTCAGGCTTCAAAAAGGACAAAAACATTGAGTGAAATATTCCTTTAACTGGCTGTTCTGTAATGTTGAATGACTGTACCTAATGATTTTCTTTATCTGTGACAGACATATTTTGAAGACAATCCCAGAGACCTGCAGCTGCTACGACACGACAAAGACCTTCACCCTGCCGTCATCAAGCCTCACCTGAGAAACGTGCCCGATTACCTGAGTAAGAAGGGATTTACTTTTTTCTAATGAAAGGAATAGTTCACCCAAAAATGGGTTTCAAACCGTTGCAATGGTGCACAAAAGAACACATTTAGCAGAATGTTGATGCTGCTCTTTTCCATATAATGGAAGTGACTGTGGAGGGGGGCTGTCAAGTTACAAAAATGATGTAAAAGCACCATAAAAGTACTTCATATGTCTTGTGCACCATATTTAAGTCTTCCAAAGCCATAAGATAGATTTCTGTAAAAAAAAAAAAAAAAAAAAAACAGAATTTAAATCATTATTCACTGAAAATCTTCCCCTCGTCATTAATCTGGCATGAAAACACTTTTCCTTCATGTCTGTTTCAGTCCCAACAGCTTTGAAAGGTCTTGTCAATCCTCTGAATAGAAGGAAGAACAGAAAGCAAAAGCTAAATGCAGGAGCTGTGATGAGAAGCAGTTTTAAGGTGAGAAAACAAATGTTTGTTTTTTTCCTGGCATACAATTAATCTAATAGAAATTAACAGTAAAAACTTGACAGCATTATTACTAGTTTAGTCATTATTTGATTTATTCACAATGATAATGGCACGTTGACTAGAGTTACTAGTGATTGGGAAGCAAGTTAAGATTAGAAGTAGACCGATATATCGGTTTTACCGATTAATCGGTGCCGATAGTTGCCTTTTGGAACCATTGGTTATTTGAGAAATCTATGCCGATAGTTTTTTCATCACTATCATTTCAAAATAAGAGTTCACGGTTTGTTTAGGGCTTGTTTAGACGGATATTGGTTTTACAGATTAATCAGTGCCGATAGTTGCCTTTTGGAACTATCGGTTATTGGAAAAATGTGTCTTAAAAAAAAAATAGTAATTTTTCTGGTTATTTTGGGGAATTTGGAATACTACACAACTACTTCTGGGATTTTATTCATTTTGGACTCTTTGTTTGTGCCCGTGATAGTAAGGAAAGAATACGATTTTTTTTTTTTTACATTCTATAAACAGACTTTAAAAAAACCATCGGCTGATTAATCGGTTATCGGCCTTTCCAACCACCGTATCGGTATCGGCAAAATCCCAATCAATCGACCTCTATTGGAGATATACAATTCTTCATGTTCATTAAAGTAGTACTTATGCAGCCTGATTAAATGTTTCTCTATTTGTGTCTTTTGTTTGCAGAAGAATTTCCGAAGCAAAAATCCCCTGAAGAATTTCCGCTACACAAGAAAGGAACCTGCAGAAAAGAAGGCTCGTAAATCCTAGATTTCCTGGAACCAGCAACTGACTTGAAGAGACATTGGGATTGGAGGAGGATATTGAGAAAATCTTGGAAATGTGGACAATGTTTTTACAAGTCCGAGCTTTCAGTATCAGCTGGAAACTAGATTGATATGACAAGTATTCACTATGACGGACACGAAAAGTCTGCAGAGACTGTAACGTATCTCTGAATCATGCAGGTGGATGTTTCTGTCTCACTGTATGTTTAAAATGTTCTTTAAGAATATTGAAAATATAATCTTGTATCTTTCATCTTTATTAAAGCGATGTGTTGCGTTCCGATTTGAGTAATCGTGCAAGTTCTTGGTATTAAAATATGTTTTCAGTAGTCGGTACCGACACCAGTGAAATTTCAGTTTTCGATACCAATATCGATACAAGAGCAAAATTATGCTAATATGGTAATGTACTATTGAACACACTGCTTTAGCCTATTTAATGTTAAATTTCAATGTAAAAAAATAAACGTAAAACAAATGCATGTTTTCTTTTTAATTGTTTCTCAAGTATGCATTGATTGTTTTTAAGTAGGGCCTTACTGAAATCTGTTTGATTTTTTTTTTTTTTTCCAAATCCAGTGTTTTTATTTTATTTTTCTAAATTCCATGTTTTAAAGTTTAATTTCATCTTCAAAATGGTGTCTAATCAAATTAATTCTAAACATTTTAATAAATGAAAATAGAACAATTACTTTAACATAGCAATGCATTTTTTTTTTACCAAACATTTATTCGGTACAACAGCACTCCATATTGCTTAGCTGTTGTTATAATAATAATAATTATTATTATTACTACAGTTATTAAAATGTTATGCTATTGTAATATATTTCAGTCGCAATTCAATTTCAGGCGTCTAGCTTTTATTTTGAATTGAGCTTTTATTTTGACGTGTTTTTTTTTTTGACGGAAGCTTCACACCTCCAGCAAAAAGTTTGATACATTGCCCAGTGTGATGATCATTAAAGTGCAAATCACTCTACAGGTGCATCTCAATAAATTAGAATGTTGTGGAAAAGTTCATTTATTTCAGTAATTCAACTCAAATTGTGAAACTCGTGTATTAAATAAATTCAGTGCACACAGACTGAAGTAGTTTAAGTCTTTGGTTCTTTTAATTGTGATGATTTTGGCTCACATTTAACAAAAACCCACCAATTCACTATCTCAAAAAATTAGAATATGGTGACATGCCAATCAGCTAATCAACTCAAAACACCTGCAAAGGTTTCCTGAGCCTTCAAAATGGTCTCTCAGTTTGGTTCACTAGGCTACACAATCATGGGGAAGACTGCTGATCTGACAGTTGTCCAGAAGACAATCATTGACACCCTTCACAAGGAGGGTAAGCCACAAACATTCATTGCCAAAGAAGCTGGCTGTTCACAGAGTGCTGTATCCAAGCATGTTAACAGAAAGTTGAGTGGGAGGAAAAAGTGTGGAAGAAAAAGATGCACAACCAACCGAGAGAACCGCAGCCTTATGAGGATTGTCAAGCAAAATCGATTCAAGAATTTGGATGAACTTCACAAGGAATGGACTGAGGCTGGGGTCAAGGCATCAAGAGCCACCACACACAGACGTGTCAAGGAATTGGGCTACAGTTGTCGTATTCCTCTTGTTAAGCCACTCCTGAACCACAGACAACGTCAGAGGCGTCTTACCTGGGCTAAGGAGAAGAAGAACTGGACTGTTGCCCAGTGGTCCAAAGTCCTCTTTTCAGATGAGAGCAAGTTTTGTATTTCATTTGGAAACCAAGGTCCTAGAGTCTGGAGGAAGGGTGGAGAAGCTCATAGCCCAAGCTGCTTGAAGTCCAGTGTTAAGTTTCCACAGTCTGTGATGATTTGGGGTGCAATGTCATCTGCTGGTGTTGGTCCATTGTGTTTTTTGAAAACCAAAGTCACTACACCCGTTTACCAAGAAATTTTGGAGCACTTCATGCTTCCTTCTGCTGACCAGCTTTTTAAAGATGCTGATTTTATTTTCCAGCAGGAATTGGCACCTGCCCACACTGCCAAAAGCACCAAAAGTTGGTTAAATGACCATGGTGTTGGTGTGCTTGACTGGCCAGCAAACTCACCAGACCTGAACCCCATAGAGAATCTATGGGGTATTGTCAAGAGGAAAATGAGAAACAAGAGACCAAAAAATGCAGATGAGCTGAAGGCCACTGTCAAAGAAACCTGGGCTTCCATACCACCTCAGCAGTGCCACAAACTGATCACCTCCATGCCACGCCGAATTGAGGCAGTAATTAAAGCAAAAGGAGCCCCTACCAAGTATTGAGTACATAAACAGTAAATGAACATACTTTCCAGAAGGCCAACAATTCACTAAAAATGTTTTTTTATTGGTCTTATGATGTATTCTAATTTTTTGAGATAGTGAATTGGTGGGTTTTTGTTAATGTGAGCCAAAATCATCACAATTAAAAGAACCAAAGACTTAAACTACTTCAGTCTGTGTGCACTGAATTTATTTAATACACGAGTTTCACAATTTGAGTTGAATTACTGAAATAAATGAACTTTTCCACGACATTCTAATTTATTGAGATGCACCTGTACATTCATTTAAAGCACTCAGCTCATTGCAGACTAAGACTGCGAGTTTCGACTAGAATGATCTAATTTCATTTTAATTTGACCAGAAATATATTTTAGTATCGAATTGGTTCAGAAGTACCGGTACTTTTGACATCCCTATTTTTCAGCTAATTTAGAGTTTGGCTTATCAAGTTGGTATGATAAAAAAAAAACATTGTGAAAAAGAGGTAGCTTCATATTTTAGAGGCACACAGACACTTGCATTTATTTACAGTTGAATGATTTATAGCCTAATTAAATTGCATGAACAACAAAATGAAATAGACAAACTGTAATAGATTTAAACTGACTATGCAAGTTGTGACGACTCCTACATTTACATTTATGCATTTGGCAGACGCTTTTATCCAAAGCGACTTACAGTGCACTTATTACAGGGACAATCCCCCTGGAGCAACCTGGAGTTAAGTGCCTTGCTCAAGGACACAATGGTGGTGGCTGTGGGGATTAAACCAGCAACCTTCTGATGACCAGTTACGTGCTTTAGCCCACTACGCCACCACCACTACATTACAAGCTGTCTTAATACGACAGAGCTTGTCACAACACAGAGATTGCAGTGAAGAAACAGACTAGCTATGATACTGGTTTAAAATGAAAGCCATGTTTTTTAATGCAAAATATTTATTAGCCAACATTTAAAATTTTAGTACATTTAATGAATATGTGAAGGGGTACAATTTGTTTTTAAACATCTCTTAAGTGCTTTGCCACAATGGCAAGCTAATGGATATCTAAAACGAGCTGACAATGGTTTGGCAAAACCAAAAAAGGCACTCTTCATCTATATCAACAGTTAGTTAGTTACATTGCTGAGGGCAAAGAGAAGCCACATACACTGAGCACACAAAAATACTCATTCTGATTGGAGTATAACACTGTTATATTTCCTGTGTTATCATGAACACGCTGGTCACACTTGCAGCTGAGAAATCTCAATCATACATGCTCACCAAAGGAAATGCAGTACAAAGTTTTTCTGAACATATATACACACAACACTCCATGGAGTAAGAAATAATCATCCACCTCTGATGATGTTAAAAAACCACATTTAGTAGGGATGAATTTAAAGATGTGCAGACTCCAGTTTCGACTAGAAAAAAACATCAACAATACAAAACTTTGCTCTAGTTTCAGCTGGTTTTTATCTATTGAAAACGTTTGTGCATGGATGTTTAAAGCGTTATAGAAAGAGAAAACTCTAAACCAAATTACAAGAATCAAGTATTGAGGCTGTCAGCAGCAAAATTATCGTTAGATTGAATGGGTGAATCTCACGAAACTTGTCATATTTCACCCCTAAAATCAAGAGAGATAAGAAATACAATTTTGCATTTCTTCTTAAGAAAATTAAGCTTTTTTTTTTGGACCATTAAAATGTTTTGCATTGTGGAACATTATTTTCAAGACAATTAAGCATATATATATATATATATATATATATATACACCCCTCAAATTCTCATTGCTGTAATTGAAAAAACAACAACACATTGTTACTACCATTATATAAAAATAATAATTGTACATAATTTAAAATGTGAAGCATTTAAACATCATGGTTGTATTAGTTGTACGAGCTTACACTAGTAATACTGTAAAAATGACTGAATAACAGTAAAGAGAATCACTATTGAGAGTAGTGAGAATTGCAAAGAAGTAAAACATTTTGACATGTTACCAGTGTAAGCAGTGGCTGATTTAGGTATGGGTGACATGGGCAGCCGTCCGGGGATGGAGGGGGTGTTTGCTCAGGGCGCCATACAAGCTAGAACCGCCACCGAGTGTTATTGAGTAACTAAACATAGCGACGCTACTAGCTTTTTTGGGGGGGTATCCCAATTTGGAATACCCAATTCCCAATGTGCTTTTAAGTCCTCGTAGTCGTGTAGTGATTTGCCTCATTCTGGGTGGCGGAGGACGAATCCCAGTTGCCTCCGCGTCTGAGACCATCAACCCACGCATCTTATCACATGGCTTGTTGAGCACGTTAACACGGAGACATAGTGCATGTGGAGGCTTCACGCCATCCACTGCGGCATCCACGCTCAACTCACCACGCGCCCCACCAAGAACGAACCACATTATAGCGACCACGAGGAGGTTACCCCATGTGACTCTACCCTCCCTAGCAACCGGGCCAATTTGGTTGCTTAGGAGACCTGACTGGAGTCACTCAGCACGCCCTGGGATTTGAACTAGCGAACTCCAGGGGTGGTAGCCAGCGTATTTTACCGCTGAGCTACCCAGTCCCCCTGCGACGCTACTAACTTAACTAAACTGTGCAATATTGTGACAGTAGCTCAGCTATTTTCACAATAGATAACTTGTACAGTAACAAGCTTAATTTCCAACGATTAGCATTGTAGCGTCACAAATCGCTACGTTATGTTGCACACGCAGCAAAGGAGCGAGGCAATAATCAAATGCGGTCACGTAAACGTGCTGGGAAATCCAAATAATTTTTGTGAATCAGTTCTTTCGGAAAGTTCATGCAAATGAACAGGCTACAATAAATGATTCCCTTATAATTACAATTGGGAACTTCAAATCATTTAAGTGAGTCGGTTCGCATTAATGATTCACTAAACTAGTTCACATAAATGACTCACTAATTCACTAGTGCCCATGTGCAGCCTTAAAGGTACATTGTCTTCTTTTTTGAAGCGAAATATTTTGTTAATTGCTGCTATTTATCATTATATTTGGACTTTTCGAAGAACAGTATTTGGAGTGAGGTTTACTTACTAAAACCTCGGAAACAAGTACGTTACGGTAACAATCGACAGATTTTTTTTTTTTTTATCGCGAACGGATAATTCTGAATAAAAAATTAACTTCAGACTTAACAAAACAAGACGTTACCAAGCATAACAACAAAATCAACTTGCAAACAGTGAAACCATGAAAGCTTATTAGCTATTCAAGCTGGGAACACCAGCTTCAAAAAGTTAAGTAAAATGAACTTATTTATCCGTGAAATGTACTCAAATTAGTGAAGAAATATGACAAGGTTTTGGACTGATACATGATGATGCATTGTAAAGATAACAAATCATAACTTTTACATATAGAGCATTAATTTTTACATGTTTGAATTGAGAAGAAATGTGAATTTACTAAATATTTTCAAGTTCTCGCTTAAACTTACATATTCAATGCAGAAAGTACTTAAAATGTTCTGATAAATTTACTTCACAAATATAACACTTTTCTAGTGTTATATTTAATATACATTTACATGTTCAATTTAATTAAATATCATTGGTGAAAAAAGTCAGTAACACTTCTGTTCAATTTGTTAACATTATTAAATGCATTAGGTATCATGAACAAACAACAAACAGTATATTTTTACAGTATTAATCTTAATGTTAATTTATGAAAATACTATTGTTTATCAATTTGTTAGTTCAATGCATGAACTAATGTTAATGCATACAACTTATTTCAAAAAGTATTGATATATTTTGCAATTAAAATGAACTATTTTCATTATGCAAAATATAATTTCTCTAATTCTTTTCGGGGTGAAATGTTTATATGAGATTCACCTGAATACAGCATTTATGAGGTCCAGCCAAAAGTGAACAACCATTAAAACGGCACTGATTTACACTTACGATTGCGCCGATAACTGCATCTACCATTGCACAGGGGTCAGGGAGGCTGATTTCAAAGCAAACCACACTTTAAGGCTTTATTATTCATTTAAAATATCACATATTCCTCATAAACCACTAGCTGGTATATTTATATATCATGTTCTAATCAAACCAAAATATTGCAGGAGTGTTTCTTATGTGCATTGACAAACTATTAAAACCCAAATTGCAATAAAAACTCCAGGAAATGATGCAGGAAACCAAAGCCAATATGATTGACTTATTTATTTACATTTTCAAGAGAGGAAAGTATCAGAATTGTACACGAAACACTTGGAAACATTTAATTTGGTCAGTCACTTACACTGTGCACAATATTTAAGCAAAAATCACTCCAGATAGTCATTTAAATCCAAAAGTTGTTAACACGTTATTTACTGTTTTCACATAAAAATAAAATAAAAAAAAAGATTCAGCCAGGATGAAAAGATAGGTTTTCACCATACAAGGCGCTTCAAAACTGCCAAAGTGATTAATAAGTTCTAAATTGAGATTGCAGCATTTTCACCCAAAATGTCCTTCGTTTATAAGGCTAATTAAACAGTCTGAGAAGCTGTCTATTATCACACTGCCGTCTAAAAGTAAGGCACAGCGGGGAAATGTATCGCGACCCCATCTATGCCTTTATTCATATCTGTTTCGTGTTTCAGCCAGATCCTGAGGAACCGTTGAGAGCTTCACGAGACCCTTCAAAGGAACTCATCAAAACCGATGACAGAGTAAGTGTAGTGCATGATGGGAAATCAGCCCCCTCTGAACCTTTTATTGTATAACGTTGGATCTGTTCTCTCTATCCTGTATTTACCATGACTGATGCATACGGAGTGCACCAGCCCAGATCAAAAAGAGAGAAAAAGAGAAAAGAAAGAGAGAGGAAGAGTGGGCGAAGAGAGTCCGATTAGATGCTTCGTAGTGATCACATGACCTCACAACACGAGTTCTGCTTGCGTGCCTAGAAAGATACAAAACACAACTGTTTACCATCAACCGTGAAACACCACAAAACTCAATTCTGATGAAACTTGGGGGTATTTAACAACAATGGTGTGAATAATTCACAGTCAAATTTAAATAAAACAAATAAGAAATTAAAGCCTATTTTGCATTTTAATTTTGTGTAGAAATATGGCCTGTTTAGAGGTTTAGAAGTAAACCGATATATCGGTTTTACCGATTAATCGGTGCCGATAGTTGCTTTTTAGAACTATTGGCTATCGGCAAAAATAAGCCGACAGATGCCAATCGTTTTTTTTTTTCTGTAGCAGATGCTGCAGGATTCTACAGTTAGAACGTTTTGATTATACAGTGTAAAGCCCCGTTCACATTGTCAGTGATGTCTGGCACCAACAATCATGCCACGGTCCAAATCACTGAGATCACATTTTTTCCCCATTCTGATGGTTGATGTGAACATTAACTGAAGCTCCTGACCCGTATCTGCATGATTTTATGTATTGCACTGCTGCCATGTGATTGGCTGATTAGATAATCACATGGATGATTGCTGGTGTCAGACGGGCTGGTTTGAGTATTTCTGGGATTTTCACACACAACAGTCTCTAGAATTTACTCAGAATGGTGCCAAAAACAAAAAACAACCAGTGAGCGGCAGATCTGTGGACGGAATCGCCTTGTTGATGAGAGAGGTCAACAGAGAATGGCCAGACTGGTTCAAACTGACAAAGTCTATGGTAACTCAGATAACCGCTCTGTACAATTGTAGTGAGAAGAATATCATCTCAGAATGATATTCTGAGATACGGGTTGGCGCTGTTTAGGCGGCATGAGGGGGACCTTCACAATATTAGGCAGGTGGTTTTAATGTTGTGGCTAATCGGTGTATATCTATAAAAAGCATAATTTAGTAAATTATAGAGAGCATCGTAAAAGAGCCAAGTCTCTGTCATTTCAAAATAAGAGTCCATGGTGTATTTTGGGCTTGTTTATAATTAAAAGGACAAATTATGGACCAAATCTAGAAAATGTCATTGACTAATAAAATACATCTGGGATTTATTTTTTTAGACTCCTGTAGCCTCCATGTCTGTACCCGTCACAGAATGTCTTTTTTTAAACTATCGGACGATTAATCAGTTATCAGCCTTTTCCACCACCTTAGTTATGGGTATCTGCAAAATCCACTATCGGATGACCTCTAGTACAGTTTGATTTACCCAAAAAAATATAAAATTCAATTGTATGTTCTGTTGCTGCGTTTCATGTCAATGATACTGACCGTTTTATAAAAGGCTTTTGATTGGTTTCCCAGATGCTCAGATTTCTGCACTAAATCATCCAGTTTCTCTCCTCTCTCGAGAAGTGACTCCATTGTGTTGTGCTACAGGAAGCACAAAGTTAAAAACAAATGGAAACTTATTAAAAAGTGTTTATTAATTCAATGCATTGGAGTTCCACAGAGAGATGTTTTTGCTCACCAAAATAATTTTGGTTTCGTCCAGTTCAGCTTGCACTTTGGTCATAGCGTCTGCCTCACGAGGATTCTGCAGAACAAGACATTTGAAATGCAGCGCAACCGTCATTATTTGAGTGCCCTTAAAGTACTTTGAGGATTTGGTTACACTTTCCGTAACTCACCTGGTATCTAGCCAGGTAACTGTCCAGTGCCGTGTACTGTATAGTCGCTGGTGACCCAGATGGCCAGTCGATGCTGTTCACCTGCCTGGAGAACTCATCCAAAACCTGCAATCAACCACAAAACTGTGATACCTCATCATTAAAACGTGTATTTACTGGCTGTATCATTCCATTATTAAATGGAAATTAAAAGTGTTATGTCGTTTTTAGCAGGAGTGGCATAATGCAAGTCACACAACATTTATATAAAATAAAAGCTCTTTTTGCTATTATTGACTGATCCTAAAAAGAGGTCAGGCAGACCTGACTGAAAACTCAATTATTAAACATCGTGAGAAAAAACAACCTCAATTGCGAAAAGGTTGAGACAGTAAGAAAAATGCTAATAAAAACAAAAAGGAATAAATTCGATTCACCCTGTGCTATACTGAATGCACTACAACACATTCTTGTAAATGTAATAGTTTTTTAATGTATTTTTTTTTATACACACTCATTTCAAATCAGGTGATTGCAACACACTCCAAAAAAGTTGGGACAGTTGAGTGTTTACCACTGAGTAACATCATAATTTCTTCTAATAACACTAATTAAGCATTTGGGCACTGAAGACACAAGTTTGTTAAGTTTAGCAACAGAATTTTCCTCCATTCATCCATTATGCAGGTCTTCAGCTGCACAATTGTACGGGGCCTTTGTTGCTGTATTGTGCGCTTCATAATGCACCACACATTCTCAATTGGAGACAGATCAGGAATACAGGCCAATCTAGCACCTGCACTCTCTGCTTTTTACAGCCATGCACTGCTGGAAAACCACTTCTGAATGTGTGTGATATCCGACCTTTCAGATTTCTTAAAAACCGTCATTTGTCTGTAATGATATCATGAAATGGGCTTGGGAATAATTCGGTAAACCTTTGCCATTCGCCGCTGCATCCACAGATGCAAGTTCAGGCTTTACAATGGAAAGGAGAAGCCATACATCAACACTGTCCAGAAGCGTTGCCGACTTCTCAGTGCTCGGTCTCATCTGAGATGGAAAGTAGAACAGTGGAATCGTGTTTTGTGGTTCAACGAGTCCACATTTCAAATAGTTTTTGGATAAAAACAGTTGTCGTGTTCACTGGGCCAAAGAGGAAAAGGACCACCCAAGCTGTTATCAGCATCAAATCCAAAAGCCAGTGTCTGTCATGGTATCGGGGTGTGTCAGTGCCCATGGCATTGCAGAAAGATATGTACAAATTCTGTAACAACATATGCTGCCATCCGCAGCATATTTATTTTCCAGGGACATCCCTGCATTTTCCAGCAGGACAACAGCAAACCACATACTGGCTGAATTACAAGTGCATGGCTGTGTAAGCAGAGAGTGCATGTGCTAGATTGGCCTGCAGTCCTGACCTGTCTCAAATTGAGAATTGTGTGGCGCATTATGAAGTGCAAATTACGGCAATGATGGGCCCATAAATCTGCGCAGCTGAAGACCTGCAACTCATGTTTTTGACACAGATTCACTACGGTAAGCTTATAATAATTATTTATATTTTAGAGCTGTCTAAAATGGATTTGGAGGGAAATTGCATACTTTCTTCAGTCATCCGTGCGTGATTACGTCATGTCCGTAAATAAAGAAAAGGAGGTCCGGATCTACTACAGCGCGTATATACATGTGGTGAAAGGTGTGGTAGTAGTTTGAAGCTGAAAGCTTGTAGCAACAACACATGAGCGACATTGACCATGGCTCATTCAAAAAGGCAACCCTCTCCCGTTTTCAAAATAAAGAAACCTCGAACCGAGGAGTCTGCAAGCAAAAAAGGGAATGCGACAGAGCCCGTAATAACAAAACACGAAACAACATTGGCTTGTCTTTACAGAGGTGGCCACAACTCTGAGATCTGAAAGGATTTAAAGCCGACCCAGAGGAGGAGTTTTTCTTGCTCGACAGGTAAGATATTTTATTGGACCGATAGTTAGCCAGGAAGCTCTCTTAGCGAGATAGTTTGTTAGATCGCGTTAGCCACTCTAATGGGTGATTTTATTATGGGCATTTTATTGTGGTACTGCAGTGCTTGATTTCATTTTCGAGGAAGGACAATGGAAAAAAAATTAACTTTATGCTGGTAACAATGCAATCTCTAAACCAGTTACTACCTTGTTCTATTTGCCTGCTAGCTAAGTTATAATAGTTTCCACCGTTTGACTTTATCTGATATGACTAGCAATCCTTATGTCTAGTGTCATCGTTGCCTAACTTTTGTAATGCTATATATTTTAAAACAATTGTTTTCAGTAAGTCAAAACAACAGCGGAATATATGCTACTTACCTACTAATAAGACACATTTTTGAATATCAGTCTTTTTCTTCCTTTCGTTATTTATTTAATTTTTTGAGGGGAGGGGGTGAGTTTTGTTGTTTGTTAGTGACATTCGCTCTGACAAGTTGATCATCTGTATCCATGGTTACACCAATACTCCTCAAACCATCAGATTCATCCGCGCAGAAGAGCAGAGCTGAAGCCAAACTCACATAATTATCAAAACAATGTTCCTCCGCAAGTAACGAAGTTCTACGCTTCAACCGCTAGAGGGCCAAAAGTTACAGAGTGTAGCTTTAACAAACTTGTGTCTTCAGTGCGCAAATGCTTAATTAGTGTTATTAGAAGAAATGATGATGTTTCACAGAGGTAAACACTCAAATGTCACAACTTTTTTGGAGCATGTTGCAATCATCTTATTTGAAATTAATGTATATATAATGTATATTAAAAAAATGAAATTCACAAGGTAAAACATCAAATAAATTGTTGTTGTTGTACTTCCAATGTAGCACAGGGTGAACAGAATTTACAAATCACTCCTTTTTGTTTTTATTAGCATTTTTCATACTGTCCCAACTATTTCCGAATTGTGGATGTATTTTTCTGTAGCTTTATTGTACTTCTATTTCCATTTCAGACAAACATTCAGGTGTACCTTGTCGAGTAAAGTGAAACACACTCTGGAGGGATATTCACTGTCTGCAATCACCACGCCTCCAAGATTATCATTGCGTATGTATACATGACACAAGTACTCTAAAACACACACAAACAATTCAAAACATCAGCATTGCTTCTTCATGAGCAGGCACCACAAATGTTTTGTGTACATCAGTTCTGATCAGATCAGCTTTTATGTGAAGTTCTGTCCTAATTTCATGGCCTACAGAAGCACAGCTGATCAATTTGTGGATCTAATTATATAGTAGATCTAATAACTAGTGCATCATCCTGCACAAACCACAATTAACCTCAACAGCTACAATCAGAACAGGCGGGCGGCAAACTCCATGTTGACATGTAATCACTGACCTTGTTCTTTGACAGACGCACGACTTCCTATCGCTGAACGTTCAACAATCAGTGCGCTGGTGAAGGTCATAAACTCCTGCAGACTGGGAAATAAACACATAAATGATCACAAATGTAGACAACACAAGGATGCAAGTGCTTGTTATTTGCAATAATAATAACAGTTTTGTGAGCAAGAGTTGACCATTTAAAATAATGTGGTAACACATTTTGACAAAACCCACCTGGACCTCTGGAAGAAACTAAATGATGATAGATCATACGCGGCTTTAAGCAGGTTGGCCTTTGTCGAACCTTTATACAACACGCTTAAACTGTAGAGTTTCATTTTGTTTCTGCGCAGGACCTGCAACAACACAGCACCAAAAAATACATTATTTATCATATAAAGACACTATTATCATCCTGACAGCCTTGCTATTTCCCTTTATTTCTTCCCTATATCTCATCACTACATTTCTTACTCATCAATTATACCTCACATAGGCCAAAAACAAGAAATGATAAGTAAGGAGATGCTTTAATCTAAAGTGACTTGTCAACAATGTATTAAACTAAGTTAACTGCCTTATTAAAGGTGCACTCAGTAATTTTTTTTTCCTCATAAAAAACTTTCACTCCTAAAGAAATGAATACTAATTTTGAAACATACTGTATGTATAAAATCATGTCCACTCACTTGAGATGAAGACTCCAGTCATATCAGTAGCCTAATAAAAGCTGGGGGGTTTTTGTACACAGAGAGGGTCCCCTCATAGGGGCAGCCATGTTTGGATCACATGACCAGCCATATACTACTTGCTTAACAAGTTTTTAGCTAACGACCCTGCATCAGTGTGGAGAGGCCTGAAAGACATTACTAACTACAAGACACCATCTCCCAACACTTGGCTGACGAATTGAATGTGTTTTACTGTAGATTTGAAAGGCCCAGTCTCACACCCCACACCCACTCTGACCTTCACTTCACACAAAGATGAACACCTCCTGCAACCTCCTGTTGCCTTCTGGCCGATGCTTCAGAGCTCTGAGCACCAGAACCGTCAGGCACAGGAACAGTTATTTCCCTCAGGCTATCCACCTCAATAACAGTTAAAATTGCCCCACTGAGCAATAACTATGTGCAATACGCAGCTTAGTCTATTTATATTTATCCAACATACCATACCTCTTCTGCATTACATTCACTTGCATCTGTATATAACAGATTTGTATTTGTACATACGTATAATATATATTTGTTTTATCGTGTATTTCTATATATACTTTCTAGAATATTTTCTATTCACTTTTTATTTTTATTCTATTTTTTTTATTATTATCATCTCTGTCTTGCTGTTGTATTGTTTGTGCACTGGAAGCTTCTGTCACCAAGACAAATTCCTTTTATGTGTAAGCATACTTTCCAATAAAGCTCATTCTGATTAATCTCAGTAAACGGCCTGTTATTGGACGCTTTCAATGTTTGATTAAATTAATCATGGTTTGAACCAACAAACTATTAATTACCAGCCCAGATCTTTAGCTATTACACACAAACAAACAAACACACACACGCACAGTATATACACATACACATACACATACACACACACACACACACACACACTATACACACTATATACACTATATACACACACACACATATATATATATATATATATATATATATATATATAGACACACACCCAGATGTTACTATAATTCAGTTGAACTCAACAGGCTTGTTGCTAACAGCTATTTAGCTGTCAAGCTAGCTCTGAAATAAAGAGATTAGGGGGAACCCGGAGGGTTCATTATTGTGAAATATTTGCCATTATTTTTTTAATTGAAAGTGTCACTTACCTTCTGTGTGAAACAGCCAAGTCTGAAGCTAATCCGCTAAAAGCTAATCTAAACAGGTCAGAATAACTCTATTTATACGTTTAAAAAGGACTAAAATATGCCTCTGGAGTGCTGTTATGAAATTAAAGTATTAATATTATTTGTATTATGGATTATGGAGTCGTTGGCATCGAGGATAGGAAGGGGATATTTAATCACCTCACAACTATCCGAGGGATTTTTTCAGAAACTTGCTAGCTGGCAGACAGCGGGATTTCAAAATAGCAGTCCCTCATCCAAACCCATCAGCGCTGACGTGGGCAAAATAAAAGTCCCTCATCCAAACCCATCAGCGCTGACGTGGGCAAAATAAAAGTCCCTCATCCAAACGTGGGCAAAATAAAAGTCCTTCATCCAAACCCATCAGCGCTGACGTGGGCAAAATAAAAGTCCCAATTCACACCCATGAGAAAGCCATGATAAATTCACAAGCGTTTTACATTATACTACCATGATGTATAATTACTACAATTTAAATAATTATAATTTGTTTGCATTACAGCAAAGAAAATATACTGTATATATTTCGCATTGCGATAATGAAAATTGTGGTGGTTTAAAGGGATAGTTCACCCAAAAATGAAAATTCTCTCATCATTTACTCCCCCTCATGCCATCCCAAATGTGTATGACTTTCTTTCTTCTGCTGAACACAAACAAAGTTTTTAGAAGAATATTTCAGCTCTGTAGGTCCATACAATGCAAGTGAATGTTGACCAAAATTTTGAAGCTCTAAAATGCATATAATGGCATCATGAAAGTACGACGCTCCAGTGGTTTAATCCATGTCTTCAGAAGAAAATGATAGGTGTGGGTGAGAAATAGATCAATATTTACGTCCTTTTTCACTATCAGTTCTCCTCCCCATTACACTTGTTGTTCATATGACAGCTTGTACCTAAAGATACACATTTGCAAAACAGTTTTCTGAAACTAAATTAAATAAGAAATTGAAGCATGAAAATCTTACCAATTCTGTATATAGCATTACAAATTTTCTATAAATCTCTCTCTCTCTCTCTCTCTCTCTCTCTCTCTCTCTCTCTTTCTTTATATATACGGTATATATATATATATATATATGTGTGTGTGTGTGTGTGTGTGTGTGTGAGTGTGTGTGTGTGTGTGTGTACAGTATATACACAGAAATACAGAATTCCTTGTAAACACTGCTTATATTACACAAGAGACTAAATAATGCTGACATTTATTGTATAAAATTTTATTTTATTTTATTTGAAAATATGAGCACATAATATCAGAACACAGGCATGTAATGTGAGGGCAGCTCAGATATTTGATTTAGAAATGGCTCATTTTTTGCCATATTTTAATAGTAATACCCCATTTTTGTGATTGTTTACACAAGATACACTGAATTAAATAACAATGACATTTTCTTCTATACTCTGTTCCACAGAGAGCATGTTGTATTTTGATACCCTGAAAGCTTACACACTTTAAAGGAACATTCCGGGTTCAGTACAAGATAAGCTCAATTGACAGCATTTGTGGCATAATATTGATTACCACAAAAATTCATTTTGAATAAACAAAAAGCAAAAATCTGTGTTACAGTGAGACACTTACAATGGAATTGAATGGGCCCCAATCCCATTGACTTCCATTGTAAGTGCCTCACTGCAATACAGATTTTCCCTTTTTTAAAGAAAAAAAGCGACGAGTCAAAACTAATTTTCGTGGTGATCAACATTATGCCACAAATGCTGTCGATTGAGCTCAACTTGTATTGAACCTGGAATATTCCTTTAAAGCTCTATGGAAACCTAAAATACAAGATAACCTGTGATAAGGACAATATTTCACGCAATATAATTTCTTTAGTAATCATCTATTCTGTACTCAAAGTTATAGTCTTGACTGGTCGTAGTACTGTCCACCTCAAACCATATGTCAAACCATGAGGATGTAGTTTCTGTTGGCATTGTTGTGGTGGGGGGCACAGTGGTGGTTGTAGTCGTAGTTTTCATTGAGGTACTGCCTTTCATCTTCTCCATTCGTAGTTTGCGCAGACGCAGCAGTCGCAGGCGGCGCAGACGTTCATTTTGCGGGACAGTGGCGGGCCCTGTGTTTGAACTGCCAGTGGTGTTGGTAGGGATTCTTGGCCTCTTCCCACTCTGTGCCATGATTTGTCGGATCCGAGCCCAGTTAGATTTAGTTAGAGTGAAGCTGCAGGAAGACGCGCTGGCATCATAGCCCACGATGCAAAGTCGCGTCTGCGATGAATACCCGTCCGCTCTCGCTGTCACGCGATACTCGCCTGGGTTCAGAAGACGCCAGTAATCGCCGTTGGCAGCTTCAGCAAAATAAATAAGAAGTATGGTTCAGTTAACACAGTACACATGGAATAATTCTATATAATAAGCACAGGTGTATAGTGCTAGGATAAATGAATAGTGCACCCTGTCATCGTTTAACTCACCCGGTGGTTCGTTTCAAACCCCTATGACTTTCTTTTATCAATGGGACACAAAAGGAAAAGTTTTACAGAATGTGAAGACTGCTCTTTTCCATACAGTGAACGCATGCAGTGACCACAAGCTGTCAAGCTCAAAAAGGACAAAAAAGGACTATAGAAGTGCAACTCGTGCACTATATTTCAAGTCTTTGGAAGTCATACAATAGCTTTATGTAAGAAACAGAAATCTTGGTGGCTCTACGTTCAATGTCAATGACTGCAAACACCATTTGTACTGCAAACGCAACTTTGAATGTGCACCAGCATGAATGAGTTTTGAAAGCTGCGACGAAGGGCAAGATTTCAGTGAATAACAAGTCAAATTTCAGTCTATTCCTCATACAAAGCTATCAAAACTGCAATAAAGATGCAGCAATTAACAAAAAAAAGGACTTAACTACATTAAACCTATTAAAGGAAGAACATGTTTTTAATAATATACACTCAAAAAAATATTTTTGCCTATAATTAGCATTTCAATTTTATAACAAAATTCCATAAAATTAAATTATGTAATAAAAAAAATTTAAATTAATAAAACTAAAAAAACATTTGTTTTCATTTTGATAAAGATTACTCAATTTAATTTGATGGAATTTTCTAATAAAATTGAAATGTGTACATCTTAGAATTATTTTTTGAGTGATATTATATTATATTATATATTTATAATTTTTTTCCCCTTTTCTCCCCAATTTGGAATGCCCAATTCCCAATGCGCTCTAAGTCCTCGTGGTGGCGTAGTGACTCGCCTCAATCCGGGTGGCGGAGGACAAATCTCAGTTGCCTCCACGTCTGAGACCGTCAATCACGTGGCTTGTTGAGCGCGTTACCGCGGAGATGTAGCGCGCGTTGGGGCTTCACGCTATTCTCCATGGCATCCACGCACAACTCACCACATGCCCCACCGAAAGTGAGTAACCACACATCATAGCGACCACGAGGAGGTTACCCCATGTGACTCTACCCTCCCTAGCAACCGGGCCAATTTGGTTGCTTAGGAGACCTGACTGGAGTCACTCAGCACGCCCTGGATTTGAACTTACGACTCCAGGTGTGGTAGTCAGCGTCAATACTCGCTGAGATACCCAGGCCCCCGAGTGATATTATATTATTGAGTGCCTATTATTTAATTCTCCTATTTACTATACATTTTTCTGGCACAAAACAACAAATCTCAATTAGGGTAACATTAAACAATTAAATTAAACAAATAAATTCGTAATAAATAAAACATACTAAATCAAACATTTATACTAAATACAACTAATAAAGCACTTTTATTTTAACTGCGTCAAAAGCAAATAAAGAGCTTCAATTAACTAAATATTTTATTTAAAAAAAGACGACTAAGGGACTTCTACTCATGAGCTCAAGTGAATTGGTGAATCATTTATTTGAACTGGTTGATTTACATTAACCGTCCGAACAAACCAATTTACTAAAATTAATTGGACTACCCAGTTCTACATATAAGAGGATTTGGTGAATCGTTTGTTTTTGTCTGAACAAACCGATTCACTTAATTGTTTTGGACTTTCCACAAGACAGAGAGGATGGTTAAGGGAAGCCCACTTGTTTTGGTTTGCTTGGGTGCTGCTCCACAGTAGACAGAAAATGTTATATATTTGTGGATGAACAATCCCTTTAAGACTTAGCCTATCTGTCAGCCTGATCTCATGAAAATTACGTGAGTGTGGCAACATATTTGTAATAACGAAATTACGTTCTTCATAACACCTTACGCTGCAGTTCCCCAGTGAAATGTCCAGCAGGGGGCGCCAAAAGCAAGTGAAACGGTGTCGTAATCAGACAGGGTTTATAAGTTGAATGTTAGATGGGGGTTTTAATTTGTAAAACATACCTCTCTCACCTAAAACTTTAACCTAAGCCTAACCAATAGTGTTCTAAAATCAAAACAGACATCCTTACCCTAAACCAACACCTAAACCTAACCGATAGTGTCCAAAAACAAAATAACCATTGAAAAGCACATTTTCTGAAGCAACCGCATAATTTTGTGCTTCTATGACACTTTCGTCTTACATGTCAGCTTATGTGTTTAGCTGGCTTGAAACCTTGGGTTCAGGTGAGCTACCGCATGAAATAATCACAATAAGTGGAATAAGTGTGTAAATGTAGGAGGGCCTGTAATACAAGCGTTAAAATGTATCATTTTTCAAATGATGCATTAAAAGTGTTTCATTATCATAACATAGCAGTGTGTGAGTAATAGTGCAAAATAAGTGTCATCATAGTCATAATTAGCCATTGTACTCGTGATTTGAGTGAAAGTGTATAAAACACACAGTTGTTGCAGCACCTCTAGTGTTTGTTTCTCCAGGAAACTGCTGTGAAATGTAGAACGCGGCATGTAAAACTCAGTTTGCAAAAATGCAGTTATCGTAACGTTCATTCAATAAGACTAGGTTGCTATCTGTTTATTAAGACTTTATCTGTTACCTGTTTTGACATCATGTTTGATGCCCTCCACAGAAACTGTTGCATTTGCTAGAAGATTCCCATCAATGTCTCTTACAACTCCTTTAATCCCACGATGGACCTGCAAGTCACATGAAAAATGCTTGATTGTCATTTACTGTGCATTCTTTCTTTAAATGCTGTTTTGAAGGATGTAAATGCTAAAAGATCGCATGTGTTTTGTAACCTGCTCAATGAACGCCAGTAGAGCCTCTCGATTGTTTTCCCACTCTGTCGCCAACTCGCTTTCATGAGGAAACTTGTCACACCCAAGAAAGATAGAAATCTCAAAGCAGTTTGTGTGCAGGTAGCTGAAGTCATTCATGCCTACGTAAACACAAAATTGTGACTAATTGTGAAAAATGACGGTGCAAAATTGTGAACAAAACTTGAGGTGGGGAGTTTGGAAACCTGTTTGAAAACAATCATGTTTTTCATTTGGTTACTGCTAGAAGCGCAGAAGTTATATACTTCACCTTTAAGACAAAAGTTTTACTGTATAACTTTTTATCATCACGTACTGCCCACAACGGGTTTCCAGCTGGCACGGTTGATGATGCCCTGGCCACCTGTGATGTCATCAGTGTGACAGGAACCGCGGTGGGTCTCCGTCATGGTCAGGTGACTGTGGGCGTACGTCATGGCCAGCCAGCGGAACAAGTTTTCGTCTGCTGTCTCACGGAGAGCTCCCTCATTCTGTCGTTGAATCCTCGCCCATGTTTCCTCGTTCATCTGGTGATACTCAGACACGGGCTGACCTCCTCTGCCATCTGCGCCCGTCGCCCGTGGCGGACGCTGCATGTCGAAGGGGTACGCAACAATCTTCTCTCCACCCTGTAGATTGGCACCCAGAACAAATGGCGTCCTCTCCATCCAAGTGATGATGGCTTTCGTTTCAACAGCAACCTAGTCGAGATGAATGCACACAAATGCTACCAAAATATTGAAATTGCTGGGCAACTTTTTCTTTCTCACTTTTTAAACATCCTTAAAACATTGGTTGAGGTTCATGAAAATCTTCTTAAGAAATGTGTTAAAAGGTATATAGCTACAAATATTGATGTGTTTGAGAAAAGCGATGAAAACATTCTTAAGTTTTCTCGGGAATACTAAAAATAGTAGTTAAGAAGAATTTTGTTCTTAAGAATGTTTTGTGAAAGCTTATTTTTCTTTTTCTCTGAATTTGGAATGTGAAATTCCCAATGTGCTTTTAAGTCCTCATGGTGGTGTAGTGATTCACCTCAAATCTGGGTGGCAGAGGATGAATCTCAGCTGCCTCTGTGTCTGAGACGGTCAACCCGTGCATCTTATCACATGGCTTGTTGAGCGTGTTGCCACAGATACATAGTGCGTGTGGAGGCTTCACGCCATCCACCGCAGCATCCACACTCAACTCACCATGCACCCCACTGAGAACAAACCACATTATAGCGACCATGAGGAGGTTACCCCAACATGACTCTACCCTCCCTAGCAACCAGGCCAATTTGGTTGCTTAGAAGACCTGGCTGGAGTCACTCTGCACACCCTGGATTTGAACTCATGACTCCAGGGGTGGTAGCCAGCATCTTTACTACTGAGCTACCCAGGCCCCCGTGAAAGCTTATTTTTCTTTTTCTATTGGCAAATCGCTTTTCTTGCTTTGAGCATAAAGCTAGCTTGTGGTTTTGCTAGATTTATGCTTAAAACAAACATAAAATAAGAAATGATTGGCCAATGAGTTGGTAAATAAACTTAATTCAGTATGTATTCTCTGAAAACAAGTTTAACAACTTTGAAAAAAAATTCTTTCGATATTTTTACTGGAAATCCAGTCAAAAAACGTATTAATTTTTTTATTTTATTTTGCTGTACACTTGCTCTAAAAATGCTTTGTGTTTGTTGGCAAATGAAAAAGGAAGAAAGAAATTAAAAAATTGCCCAAGGTGTCCATTTTATTCGACCAAAATCACTTGAATGATCTTGTACGAATTTAAGTCCACGTCCACACTTATCCGTTTTCGTTTCAAATCTCTTTTTCGAAAGTCTCTGTTTTCAGTGTAGGAAGACGCCATTCCAGTGTGGATGAGAGGCGTTAGTGCAGCAAAATCGATGCATATTCAATAGGGATGTGCAAATGTAATCGATTAATCGAGTACTCGTTCAGCTTTATATATTCGACTAGTAAAAACATTACTTGAATATTGTAATTAGATTTTTCTTTTGTGCCTTTGCCTGCCGTGGGCAACAATAAAACTACTTTTCTTACCTTAACCTTGCCATTACAACTCAATGCATTGTTTTTTTTTTTTTTTTGTCAATTTTTGAATCTTCATGTTATTGTTTATGCATAGTGCTCAATTTTTCATAAGAAAAACAGGTCCAAAAGTTTGAACTTAAATGATAAATTTCAAGTAATCGATTACTCTTTTTTTTATGTGATAGAGTACTTGACTACAAATTTTCTCAAAAATGCCCAAACGAAAATATATTAGCGTGGATGTGCCTTGAGGCATTAGAGACCAGTTTCTTCAGTTTCACTTACAGAACCATTAAGGAAATTCTCAGGAATGGGAATGTGGTGATTCGGAATGATCCGTGGCACCCATCCCCTGTCCTCGGCACCCCACAGAACACTGTTCAGGTCTGGGAAGCTCTGAAAGATGTCGTAGCCCTCCTCTGTCCAGTGGCCCAAAGCCCAGTTGCCCATTTCAGAGCCCTGGAGACAATCCAACCAATAAACATGTACATTTCTTAGAAATTAAATGGGCAGGAATGATTTGTTTTAAGTGTCACACCATTTCAAAGGCCAGCTCGTAGGCATCAGGGTTCAGTGACGGCACTAGGTGTATACGAACTCCTTCCACAAGATGGCGCACTCGCGGATTGTCGTCGTTGTATTCCTTACACAGGAACTGCATGAGCAGGAGCAGAAGTTCTCGACCCAGCACCTCATTCCCATGAAGCCCGGCGGTGTAACGGAATTCTGGCTCACCTGTGATAAAAGTGAGAAGTAATCAATGGATACTAAATGAGACAAAAAGGAAATTTGAATGTTTTTAGAAAGGGAGCAAACTAGCAGTTGACTGATATGGCTTTTTCAATGACTAATGTCAACACCTGGAGTTAGGGATGGTCGGTGACATTTACATTTTCATTTAATCATTTAGCACGTTTCTTTCCAAAGCGACTCACAAATAAAGAACAGGCTGCTCTCTCACTCGCGTCGTGCGCAGGAAAATGTCCTCTCGCTACACAAGCAAACTCAGCAAAGTAGCAATGAAATCACTTTGGTGGTGGTGCAGGAAGCGGAAGGCTTTGGATGTTTTCACATTTGAGTCTTCTTTAAATCTGTGCATGTTTGTAAGTTATTATTCTGCTGAGCGGACTTTTTTAAGTGCAGGATTGTCGCCTCAGGTGAGTCAAGTCCCGTCTTCACAAGTCCGGACCATGTTGACGTGTTAATTTTGCTCATCATAAAATGAATGCTTTCAAGTAAGTAGTCTAAAAAATGACTGTTTTGGGCAAGGAATGCCTTTTTTCAATCTGCTGATTAAGAAGGATATTTTCAACGAGGTGCCGACTGCTTAACGGATTAAACTATATTTTATTCTGTGTCTCACGTCATGTTTAGAATACATTAGGTTTATTGTAGGCTACATCTCAGGCCTATTCTATAGCTATTTTTATTTTATTTTTTACATCATAGCTGTTATTGGTTAATGTACTTTACTGAACAGCTGTCATATTAGATCAGTGTCTAATGCACGACTGCACATCGTGAAATACATGCAACTTTTCAGCACCTTTTTTCTCATTTGTTTTTTTACAATTTTTTTTTGTAAATTTTTACTTGGTGAATTCTGTTTAGAACAGGCTATTATTCCTGCACTATTCATTTAATTGTTTTCAATAAATATGCCTGTACTCTCTAACACTGATTCAGTAAATGCATGTCATGTTCTATATTTATTGTACAGTGATCATAATGTAAGGCGAGGACGTCGCAGATAAATGCTCCTTTTCAGAGGAATTTAGCGTCGGATTTGGAATACAACAAGTATTTTAAATGGGTCGCATAAACACAATTTTTTTTACTGTTTTCTGAAAGTTGTTTTCTTTTTAGACTAGTTGACTCCAAAATTTTCATTTAAGCGTCAGTGAAATTAGTCATTCCGCACATCCCTAATATATATATATATATATATATATATATATATATATATATATATATATAGGGCTGTTGATTTAATGCACTAATTCAGTGCAATTAATTATATAAAAAATAACACGTTAACATTTTTTTACGCAATTAATCATGTGCTCGGAAAGTAATAAGGACTTTTCTTACTATCGGAGCAATTCAAGCTTGAAGTGCCACCTGTTTTCTCCAGAGGGCAGTAAGCGAAACTCCAGCTGTTTAGGTAACACGCATATTACACAAAGAACAAACCACATGCGATGGGTGAAAGGTGCCATGCGTTGTTCCTGGCAAGCTACCCAGCCTTACAGGCTCCATATGGTTAGGATTAGGGTGGGGGCGGAGTTAGAACATCTGCTGCCTCACAGGAACAAAGGCCACGCACTCTTCCTCGTCACTCTCCTCCCCTGCCCGATTCAGGCCGGGGCGCCACCGGTCTGACTAACTCCCCCTCACCCCCAATCTCTGGAGGGGAAACACTGCCCTTCCGGGCCGTTCTATCAGCCGGTGGTCCACCCTGCCTCCGGTGAACCTGGGGGAGAGATGAGGGGAGGCGTGGGGAGAGGGAAAGGGCGAGCAGAGACACTGAGAGAGAGAGAGAGAGGAGAGGGCTCCCGGACGCACTGTCGCCTGGTCCTCAACCGCTCCTCTGCCCTCCGGCGGACGCCAGCTCGCTCCTTCTCCGGCTCTCAGCGGCTGGCAGCGACCCCTCCGTCCCCAGGCAGACAGCCGCAACTGTTCCTCTGACGGATGGCAGCAGAATGGACTCCGCGACAGCGCATCCCTCCTCCCTCCCAGGTTTCGGCACCACTGTAACAGTATAAGGATGGGCAAGGAGGAGGCAGGAACCGGCTGAACAGTCAACATAAACTTTAATGGTAAAAATAAACTTAAACCAACATAGAACATAAGGACACACACAACACGGCCACATGCGTCTCTCTCTCTCTCTCGAACTGGCATCCCTGTCTCCCCTTTATCTTGCTCTCCCACTGATCAGCTGATTCAGCGCCAGCCGTGCAGCCTCATGGCCGGATCACGCCCTCCTCCTCGACACATGTATATTTATGATGCAACGCAACCAAAGTGAGATGCTCCAAAAGTGTCCATCTGATGCATTTGTCCTAAGTCAAGCCCTTCAAATAAATCTATCTCGGACAGATTGAAGAATTTAATTGCAAAATGGATTGGTGTGAACTGTAGGACAATAACTGACTTATGTTCAATAATTTGGGAATAAACAAAATATTGGATTCTAAAGTAAATTTTTACTTTACTTGTGTGCCACAATAATGTAATGCATCTTAATTATCAGAATTATATTTTTCAAAAAAAAATTTCACTCACGACCACTTTATTAGGAACACCTGTATACCTACTTATTCATGCGATTATCTAATCATCCAATCGTGTGGCAGCAGTGCAGTGTATAAAATCATGCAGGAGCTTCAGTTAATGTTCACATCAACCATCAGAATGGGGAAAAAATTTGATCTCATTGATTTTGACCATGGCATGATTGTTGGTGCCAGATGGGCTGGTTTGAGTATTTCTGTAACTGTTGATCTCCTGGGATTTTCACACTCAACAGTCTCTAGAATTTACTCAGAATGGTGCCAAAAACATCGAGTGAGTGTCAGTTCTGTGGACGGAAACACCTTGTTGATGAAAGAGGTCAACAGAGAATGGCCAGACTGGTTTGAACTGACAGAAAGTCTACCGTAACTCAGATAATCACTCTGTACAATTGTAGTGAGCAGAACAGCATCTCCGAATGCACAACATGTCGAACCTTGAGGTAGATGGGCTACAACAGCAGAAGACCACGTCGGGTTCCAATTTTGTCAGCCAAGAACAGGAATCACGTTCAAGCATCAAGATTTGACATGTTGTGCATTCTGAGATGCTCTTCTGCTCGCTACAATTCTACAGAGCGGTTATCTGAGTTACCGCAACCTTTCTGTCAGCTCGAACCAGTCTGACCATTCTACGTTGACCTCTCTCATCAACAAGAACTGCCGCTCACTGGATGTTTTTTGATGTCTGTGATTGATGATACTGAATTTTCACAACGCATCTCCTCATGTACTTGACCTGCATGAACTACCATTAAGATCGTACTTAAGTGTGCTGATCTTCTGCCTGCAGCGTGCCTTTCAGTATGGATGTAGATTTTTTGCCACCCGATGAAAAAATAAGAAAATAAAATCAACAAGGAGAGCCAAACCACGAAAATTGCTCAGACTGGGTACTGTAAAATCAGCGTCAGGCAAGATACTCATCTTGATTTCTCAGATCAATTACATAATGTTATATTATATAATTCACTGATAAGTCTTGTTTATTTCAGTGGGTTTATTATAAGCAGCCACTTCTATAAACTCTTGTGAAGTTTATTTTCATAGGCTTTTTAAAATATAAAAGATACGTTAATTTTAACACCTAAATTAATGTATTCAATCTTCTGTAATGTCCACTTATAGAAATCAGACACTCTCACCAACACGGAGATCTTAGTCCCGTCCGAATCAGTACATGAAATCACAGACGTCGTTTGATAATAATTGTAACTCAAATGTCGTTTAGAAAACTAGTCCCGTCCGAATAGAAACTTTTTTATATTTACTGTATTAATATGTTATGTATTAACAAGGCTGTCAGTCGATTTCAGACTCCACACCTCCACACAACCAAGCAGGAACGGTTATTGGCTGATGTTGATAATAGTTCAATAATATAATATATTAAATTGTCCTGGCTGATATGTATATCTGTGTAAAATTAGAAAATTTGAAGGTACCTGTCTCGTGTTCTCCAGGGTTATCGGAGATCTCCATGGCGTACATCTTCAGCCCTTGAGAGCTTTTGCCAATGTTATATATTCTGGTGATGTTTGGACATTCTTCATTTATAACCTTCATCATCTGTTTATACACACAAAGGAACATACTAAGAGAAACAGAACGCAAAAGACAACCAGACCACCGAATAGTCACAAATGAAAGTCCAAACTTCTCACTCTGCATGTTCTGATGTGCATCTGAATCTCAGCTTTAACCGTAACAATCTTTAGAATACCCGTGTGCTGTAACAGTCTCACCTGACGCATCTCTTTGTAGTTGTGATGTCTGTAATCGAGGTCATCAGTAGGCGGAACATCGTTCTCTGTCAGATAACTAGCTGTTGAAATGTACAATTAGACTTTTGTGATAAAAATATGATTATGACTTTAACATTTTCTGCACAAAATGATGTGATTGTCCATGCAACACACTGCCACAATTTTGCCAGGACTATTATTTTGCTAAGGTGCTCTAAGCGGTTGTTATTGCATTGCATTGCAGTTGCAAGAAGGTTACTACAGGCCGAAGTCAAAAAGCCCATTACCAAATCTCTATAATACACTATATGGCCAAAGGTTTGTGGACACCATATGTGCTTGATGAACATTTGATTTCAAAACCTTAGGCATCAATTTCTCCCTTTGCTGTAATAACAGCATTCCACTCTTTTGGGAAGGCTTTCCACTATACTGTATGTAGTAACATGGCTGCAGGGATTTGCTCTCATTCAGACACAAGGCTATCAGTCAGGAACTGATGTTGGTCGATGGGGCCTGACTTACAGTTGCTGTTCCAGTTCACCCCAAAAGTGATCAGTGGGGTTCAGGTCTGGACTTTGAGCAGGCCAGTCAATTTCTTCCACATCAGACACAGTAAACCATTTCTTTATGGACTCACTCTGTTCACAGGGGCATTGTCATGCTGGAACAGAAAAGGGCTATCCCCAAACAGTTGCCACAAATTTGGAAGCACACAAAGCCCAAGCCATTACATAAAGAAACATTAAGATTTTTATTTACTGGATTTAATGGAGTAACCAAATTCGTTAATTAGAAGGGGGTGTCCACAAACTTTTGGCCATATAGTGTATTAAGTCTAGGAGTTTCCTGCCTGTTTTTGGTCCGCTGGGCTTATTGTAAGCCTGATTACTTGGAAAAGTATTGACAGTTCGGTGCTTACTTGGTAACGGGCAGCCGAGCACCTCCAGTCTCATGCACAAACTGCCGTTCCAGCTCTGAGGGAGAATACGGATGTAACGCGCCACCACAGGAAATGAGAATTCAGCCATCACTGGAGTGTCCTTATCCACATTGCCATAAAAGAGCTGTGAAATACAGGATAACCAGGATTTTAACTCATCTACAGAGTGCAACAGTGCCCGACCACTTTTTCTTAGCCGTCTTTGTTCCGGAGATATTTTTCCCATAACTTTTTTTAATAGGGATTTTGTAAAATCCTTCATAAAAGAGTTCTGAGCCATGAACCAAACCAACCAGTTCCGAGGTGAATCACAACATTAAAAAATCTTGGATTTGATGCAAAGAAAAAAAGACTAAGATGCTGTACAAGACTGTGTCCTTAAAGTCTTTCATGAGGCAATGAACTACAATCCCATGAAGTAATCAAATTAAAAACAATGGAGAAAATATTAAACTATTGATTTAAAGTTGTTGATCATGAGTATATAAACAATAGGTTTTAAGTTTATTGCAAAATATTCAGCTATATACAAATATGAGAGAGTGGGCGGTTGCTGCAGAGCTCTTTTGGCGCACTTTGTTGGCCACAATTCTCTGACTGGTGGATTGTTTCTCTTCAGGTTCATAGGAAGTGTAGTTCGTCAGCACAAATTCTGCTATTAAACCAGGCCCGGCTCCACAGGGGGGACTGGGTGGGCCTGGCCCACCCAATCATGAACTTGGCCCACCTTGAGAACTACACCTGCACCCACCCCTCCAACTGTTCAGCCCATCCGGAGGGTCCTATGGCCCACCTTACATCTTAGAGCTAGAGACAGGCCTGTATTAAACAATTCCATTATCGTCAGCAACCTGACTGAGTATGTTTATTACAGTGTCAAAATAAGAGTTCTACAAGAAATATACATGAATGAACCTGGCGTCCTCCATGCTTCCTGTTCTTACCAACAACGTCACGGTCTCGTAATTAACACTTCAGAAGTGGGAAGATAATTCCAACAGCACCTGAATGCAGCATTAGTCAAAATTTCATTGCATTATTTGCTTGTACAATGTTTGACTACAATACTAATGCTGTTTTAAAGGTGAAGTTTGTAATTTCTGTGCAGTTAGAATCACCAACTAGAATTTCAAAAATAATTTATTGGTTGAGTCAGTGGTGCTGGTCAGGATGTTGATATGTTTTGACTCACACACTTTTCATGGGAACCAACCTACGAATGGCTGATTTTTATGTTACTTTTATGTCTCTGCTTATTAATCTGGGATGAGACAGTATTTTAACATCCAGAAGACTACACACATCACCTTTGTGTGTAGTATAAAGTGTATGTGAACTGACCCACTCAGCATAACCGTCATGCAGCACTGTCCAATCACGACTGTCGTTACTGAAGGCCACGAAAAACGACGATACGAAGTCATTACTGGAATGGAAAATAAAACAGAGAATGGAATTGTTATAGGTTTAGTCTCCTTGTCTTTCAGAAAAAGTTTGGCTCTACACCAAGTCCAAGTTCTGCGCACAAGTCGACTCTTACTTTGATTCGGAGTTCCTGCCCTGTGTGATGACGCCAGTGAACTCGACCTCTCGACGGGCGTCCAGTTGAAACCAGTGCTCCTTCTCTTCTGTATCAGCACACCACGCTCCACCATAAACATCCTCCTCATCATCGGAACTCTGAAATAGAGGTAGACCGATATATCGGTTTTATTGATCAATCAGTGCCGATAGTTGCCAGTAGGTTAAATCTAGTGAATGTAGGCTATAAAAAGCTTAATTTGGTAAATACTTAAATATAGAGGATTGTAACGGAGCCAAATCTCCATCATTTCAAAATAAATAAGTGTATTCCAGGCTCGTTTATAGTTAAAAGTCCTGCGTTATGCATCAAATCTTATTTTTTCTGGTTATTTTGGGGATTTTGGTTACACAATAAACTGTTAGGATTTTATTAATTTTGGACTTTTGTAGACTCTATGTCTGTGCCCATCATAGAAAGGAAAGCCTCTATCAATTCTATAGATCAATTTTAAAAACTATCGGCCGATTAATCAGTTATTGGCCTTTTCCACCACCTTAGTTATTGGAATTGGTAAAATCTACTATCGGTCGACCTCTACTCTGAAACACAATGACACAAGGCAGATTCGAACTGGCATTGACCATATGAGAACCATGACATTTTGCGGCCAATTTTTTTTGCAGTGTTCAAGTCCTCTTCGCTTAAAATTCCCTTATTTCAGCCATAAAATGTGATTGGAATTCGAAGTGCACAATAATTGTGGCTATCTCAAATAATGGTGATAGGCCAAAGCATCACCAAACAGAATTTCTAAAATAATGACTATTTTCAAACAGGTTTCCTGGGTCGCTCAAAAAACAGATAGTCCTGCCGCAAACTCCTGCCATTGGTTGAGCCAATGTTGCTGTGTCGGGCTGGTCAGGGTACTCAAACAAAATAAGCAATGTTTTTCTGGTTGGTCAATCGTGACATTTGCGATCAATTGTTTTGTATTATGAGTGTTAAACTGTATATTTCACCATTTACCCGCAACCGGTTTCCTGAGCTTATATCATGTCTGGTATCACACCAAGAAATTATTTTATTACTTCTCACATAATCATTTCTAAAATAACTCAAATCAATATTATAGCTTTGCGTTTGGGCCCTCATCACCCTGTCGCACTTTATTTTCAATAATGGATGACTAACTGTTCATTATCCCTAACTTAATATTTCAATTCCTCGGGGGCCTGGGTAGCTCAGCGAGTATTGACACTGACTACCACCCCTGGAGTCGCGAGTTTGAATCCAGGGTGTGCTGAGTGATTCCAGCCAGGTCTCCTAAGCAACCAAATTGGCCTGGTTGCTAGGGAGGGTAGAGTCACATGGTGTAACCTCCTCGTAGTCGTGATTAGGGGTTCTTGCTCTCAATGGGGTGCATGGTGAGTTGCACGTGGATCACGGAGAGTAGCATGAGCCTCCACATCTTGTGAGTCTCCGCGGTGTCATGCACGACGAGCTACATGATAAGATGCGCGGATTGACTGTCTCAGAAGCGGAGGCAACTGAGACTTGTCCTGCACTACCTGGACTGAGGTGAGTAACCGTGCCACCACAAGGACCTACTATATAGTGGGAAATGAGCATTCCAAATTGGGAGAAAAGGGGATAATAAATAATATTTAAATTCCTCTGAAACTAAAGTTATTTTTTTTTTACATGCCCAATTCCCGTCAATCCGCGCATCTTATCACGTGGCTTGTTGAGCGCGTTACCGTGGAGACCTAGTGCATGTGGAGGCTTCATGCTATTCTTCGTGGCATCCACGCCCAACTCACCACGCGCCCCACCGAGAGTGAGAACCACATTATAGTGACCACGAGGAGGTTACCCCATGTGATTCTATCCTCCCTAACAACCGGGCCAATTTGGTTGCTTAGGAAGCCTGACTGGAGTCACTCCGCACGCCCTGGGTTCGAACTCACGACTCCAGGTGTGGTAGTCAGCGGAAACTAAAGTTCTTGAAGTGTGGATTTGATTGTGCATCTACCTACCTGCATGTTCAGGCGTCCTCTAAGAGCAGAATATCCATGATGAGACATAGAAGACGCCAAGATCTGATCATCTTCTACTCGATGGGACTCCATGCCAAGCGGAGGACACTCTGAAAGACATGAAATACTGTGTCATTCTTACTCCAGTCATTTCCATTTTGTTCAGAGTCTGAAATCTTCAAAGAGCCCTTAGAAGCAGACTGGCCTCTTTATAGAGGAAAGACATTTGTGCTGAACAAAGGCTGCAACTCAAGCCAACATGAGCTCTGGCCTGAGTGTTCAGTCTTAATGTTGAGTCCAAAAACTCACTGTAGGCCAGTTTTCTGTTGGAAAACAAAATCACTGTGGGGGAAGAGCATGTCGGTGCTGAGATTTGCTGCTTTCAGTTTAGACTCACGGAAAACCAGTTCTATGCAATTTATCTGAGGTTCCTAACAATGCATTTGGCCTTTTCTTTGCACCACAAATGTCATTTCCACCACATCTCAAATTATGTACTGTGTTTAATAACATTTTGAACAAGTACACTACCTTTCGATAAAACGTTATTAGTGGCAAAATTGTTGGCCATGGTGGAAATTATGCCACAATTGAGGAACACTCGTATTTTCATGCAATAGCTACTGTTTATATTTTTTTCACTCTTTGTTTACATCATAGTTTTAAAATGTAGTAAAATATATTTTTATGGTGTATTTTTCTTTTAATATATTTAAAAATTTAAATTCTTGGGCAGAAAAACCCATGCAACCATGGGACATGAAGAAACACCCATTTACAAATCTAGTTATATAAGAGGCTGTGTGCTTTTTCTGCTGTAATTATAATGTGATTTGTGGCTGTTTTCCCGAAACACTCACTCTTTGGCTCTACATGAAGAGCTGTTTGCTGTCTCCTCTCCTCTTCCTCCTCTTCCCAAATCTTCCGGAGTTTTTCCGCTGTTTTAAGGAATGAAGAAACCGAATTCAAACAAGTCATCTTTGTTGATTCTAACTCAATGTCATGGTGAATCTATTAAATAAGGAAGGTAAACCTTAATATTTCAATGTGTTGAAAAGTCAAATTATAACTTCTACATGATTTTCATGGTGTTGGATCTTTTGATTTATTTTGCTATTTCATCATTTTTCATCTTTTAATGGTTTATGTTTATATAACACTCTTACGAGTTTAGCTGTCATGGTAACATAAAAAAAAAGCACAAGAAAATTCCCAAAAGCACAGCTAACGTCTAATTAATAAATCACAAAAGCATATTTCATTCCATGTCTCATTTAACAGGCAGACCACCCAAGAAGCCAGTCAAAATACATGAGTAATAAAAGCAGTTTAACACTCTCTTCTATTAATTTTAATAAATATTAATTTGATTTACAAACCCTTCTCCTCTTTGGCCTTTCTTGCTTTTTCCAGCTCTTCCTCCAACTTCTTTGCAGCCACTAATTTAAGATTTTAAAGAGAGTAATTAATGTCTTATAAAAGATGCGGAAAGAATGATACACATTCAAACATTATGATAGATACAGTATCTTCAAGCTTTTTGAATAACTATGTATCGATATATGCTGAATATAGAAGATTTAAATGGTACAAACGTACAATCTGAATAATCATATTCCTCATACCAGGGTGCAACTGTTCGAGGGGAAATGGAGGTTTCCTCTAGAAGAAAAGAAGAGAGTTAAAAAGAAGTTTAATTTTGAGGGAATTAAAGTATTAAAGTTTAATACTTCGGATTAGGGGTTTGTTAAAATCCCTAACCTACAGTATGAGCAACACTGATAGCTATGCTTGTGTTACGCTCTTGTTCTACCCAGTCCGTATGGGACTCGAACTGGCGTCTCTGGCATGGGAGGCTGGTGCGCTAACAAGGAGGCTAAAGGCTACAGCCTCTAACATCAGTCGCTAGTGCACCTCTTGAGGTCAGGGGAGTGAGGTTTATACACATTGCACAGCTATCTATCACCTGGCCACTGTTACACTCACCCCCCTTAACCTCACTCCCATCCGGGTCACGGCACCATTATTACGCTCCTGTTCTACCCGCTCTGTACGGGACTCGAACCGGCATCTCTGGCAGGGGAGGCGGGTGCACTAACAAGGAGGCTAAAGGCTACAGCCTCTAGCGTCAGTCGCTAGTGCACCTTTTGAGGTCAGGGGAGTGAGGTTTATACACATTGCACAGCTATCTATCAGCTGGCCACCATTACACTTGTTTTAGGAACCACCCCTAATAAATAAATTAAAGTGAGTGCTGATTTTGTAACAAGCCTAATTTTCTTAAAGACACACTGATTAGTATCAACTCTTGATTACCTGGGATGGGTAAGTATATACTTGGGTCATCTGTATTGGAGGGCTCCTTAACATTCGGTATGAGGTCCGGTTCTGGAACTTCATCTATCAGGTAATAAAATGGTTTATTGTTTGTGGTATTTTAAGAATGTTCCCTTGCTGTGACAAAAGAATCTGATTGTAAAGTATGATGCTTCAAACGTACATCTTGCATCCCAGTAATCCGGGTCAAGCTCTTTGATAATAGGTGGTCTTGTGGCCTCTTTCTTGCTGTGGACATTTCCTGAAATTACAGTTAGAAGAGAGAAAAAACTAAAGAGAAAGATTCATTCATAAGAAGGTGTATTTTGGTGGCAAAACCACCTCCTACGTGTTCTGCATGAAACAGCAATGTTGCTGATTTGGGTTCCAGTAAATTCCACAATGCAGCTGAGATTTTACATCTAATCAAGACCAAATGTAAATAAAGGTGAAGTGTGTAATTTCTGCAACACTAGTACATTAATAATAAACATAAATAAAATAAATAGATAAGTACATTTTCTGATCAAAATGTATGTGATGTTTGACCATGCAAAACTCACCACCACATGTTGCCAACTTTCCCAATATTTGTGTGTTTTTAAGCTATTCTGAGTGGTTTCTTTGTGGTTGCTAATGTGTTCTATGGTGTTGCTAAGCATTAAAATGTGGTTGCTAAAGTGTTCTATGGCATTGCTATGTATTGCTAGCTTATTGCTAACGTCTTATGTTGTTACTAGGCATGGCTAGGCGGTTGCTAACATGTGCTATGGCATTGCTAGGCATTGCCAGCTTGTTGCTAACATGTTTTATGGCATTGCTAGGCATTGCAATCTGGCTGCTAACATGTGCTATGGCATTGCTAGGCATTGCAGTCTGGTTGCTAACATGTGCTATGGCACTACTAGGCATTGGCAGCTTGTTGCTAACATGTTCTATGGCATTACTAGGCATTGCTAGCTGGTTGCTAACATGTTCTGTGGCATTGCTAGGGGTTGCAAGCTGGTTGTTAACGTGTGCTACCATGGCATTGCCAGCTTGTTACTAACGTGTTCTATGGCATTGCAAGGCATTGCCAGCTTGATGCTAATGTGTTGCTAGGTGTTGCAAGCTGGTTGCTAACGTGTGCTATGGCATTGTCAGGTATTGCCAGCTTGTTGCTAACATGTTCTATGGCATTACTAGGCGTTGCTAGCTGGTTGCTAATGTGTCCTATGGCATTACATTGCTAGCTGGTTGCTAATGTGTGCTATGGCATTACTAGGTGTTGCTACCTGGTTGTTAATGTGTTCTATGGCATTACTAGGCATTGCCAGCTTGTTGCTAATATGTTCTGCATTGTTAGGTATTGCTAGCAGGTTGCTAATGTGTGCTATGTCATTGCTAGGCATTCCCAGCTTGTTGCTAACGTGTTCTATGGCATTATTAGGCGTTGCTAGCTGGTTGCTAATGTGTGCTATGGCATTGCTAGTTGTTGCTAGCTGGTTGCTAACATGTTCTATGGCATTGCAAGGCATTGCCAGCTTGTTGCTAATGTGTTCGGCATTGCTAAGTATTGCAAGCTGGTTGATAACATGTGCTATGGCATTGCTAGGAATTGCCAGCTTGTTGCTAACGTGTTCTGTGGCATTACTAGTTGTTGCTAGCTGGTTGCTAATGTGTGCTATGGCATTGCCAGCTTGTTGCTAATGTGTTCGGCATTGCTAGGTATTGCAAGCTGGTTGCTAACATGTGCTATGGCATTGCTAGGAATTGCCAGCTTGTTGCTAACGTGTTCGATGGCATTGCTAAGCGTTGCTAGCTGGTTGCTAACATGTTCTGTGGTGTTACTAGGCATTTCTAGTAGGTTGCTAAAGTGTTTTATGGCGTTGCTAGGCATTGCTGGGGTTGCTAATGTGTTTAAGGTGTTACTAGACATTTCTAGGTGGTTGCATATTTGTTCTGTGGTGTTACTAGGTGGTTGCTAACTATGGCATTAGGGATTGCTAGGTGGTTTATAATGTGTTCTGTGGTGTTGCTAGGCACTGCAAGGTGGTTGCTAACGTGTTCTGTGGTGTTGCTATGTATTGCTTGGCGGTTGCTAATGTGTTCTATTGTGCCCTTCCAGTGGACTCGGAAATATCATAATTACGAGTTCCGAGCACATGAATGACCCAGCGAAGTCGGAAGTTCAAGTGAGCAACTCGGAATTCTAGACGATACCCAAGTTGCCGAGATGTCATAAACTTTCAACATGGCTGAGGAGACTATACGTTTTCTGTAGTGAATAACAGATTTTATTCCTTTTTTCAGTTAATTGTTAGCACTTACCATTTTGGTCATATTCATTTAAGCAACCATTCTATGCATGTTGTACATTTTTACACTGTGAAAATAGCTTGAATTTGACCAAAATTCCATTATTGTCAGCAAGCTTACTGAATGATATATATTATGGTGTCAAAATAAAAGTTTCTCAAGAAATATGCATGAATGAACCTGGCGTCGTCCATGTTTCCCGTTCTTTCCGACAACATAGCACGTGAACACGACGTACTCGTAATTACCACTTCAGAAGTGGGAAGTAGGATAATTCCGATAGCACATTAAGGCAGCATTAGGCATTGCTAATTGGTTCCTAATGTGATCGGTGGGCATTGCTAGGTGGTTGCTAACGTGTTCTGTGGTGTTGCAAGGCATTACTTGGTATTCATAATAATAATAGACTAATATAAAACAAAAATTATTCATTAATCTTGAGTTGCACTCTAAAGTTGCACTCTAATCTGTCTTGGATAGTAGCCTATTTTATGGACACAATTCAAACTTTGTAATGCAGCACTTTTCAGACTACTGTCTCCTTTAGATGAATTGCTCATGTTGTATTATTCCTCTTTTGTAAGTCGCTTTGGATACAAGCGTCTACCAATGAATAAATGTAATATAATGTAAATGTTCTGAGTGGTTGTTTAAACTAGATTACTCTTTAAACATCATACTAATGTTGACTATTTTGTGGTGAAAATACTGTTTGTTGTCATACCATGATCTGGCTCAATGGGCTTCTTGATTTCTGTCTTTTTTGGTGACACTGTTGGAAATACTAAAGGGGAAAAAAAATTATATTGAAATTTATTTTTTAAGGACATAAGCTCATGAACATTTACTTCAAAATATAAATACACTGGAAGTTTATATACTGTACATACGCATGTCCCATCCCAATTCTAACAGGATTTTCTCCTCCTCTTCCTCCATTGTTGTCTTTCTGGTTGTTGTGGTTTCTCTGGTCTTTGGTGTTGTGGTGGCCTTTGGTGCCTTTGGCTTTTTGGTGGGTTTTGGAGGCTTTGGTTTCTTGGTGGGCTTTGGTGGTTTGGGTTTCTTTGTTGGTTTCGGCTTTTTGGTGGGTTTAGGTTTCTTGGCTTTGGCTGCCTTCTCAGACGCCTTCTTTGCTTTGGCTAGCAAGACAGAGTTGTAAAATTATTTTAGCTTCACAGTAATTAAGAGAACAGTAACTCATATACTACGGAAATTCAAGTTTAGTTTTAAGATGAAACAGATGTGTTTTGTCTCCCTTCAGCTCACAGGTAACCTACTGTCCAAAGTCCATGGAAGAACAGCAGCATTAATCCAGCTGAGGAACACTCTTGATGACTGAAAGGTTCAAAGCTTCAGCTTCATTTTGGAAACATGAGAACACAGTCACACTTGTCATTTGTAGTTATTTTAAAACATAGTACTTTGCCACAAACCTGTCAATTATCTCCAGAGAAAAAAAGTTATTGCTGATAGGTTGCATTTTCATAGCTCACAAGACTCAAGGGATTCATGTCTGAGTTCATATTGAGATCTCTGGATTTTAAATGCAGACTGCAAAGCTGAGGACAGTTTAAGACATTTTAGATCTCAAACTGATTTGTTCACATTTAACACATCAAAGAGAGCCTTCATAAAGTTTTAAAGATTTTACAGTCGTCAGAAACTACTCAAACTACTGTGACAGTAGAAGGAGCCCATGAAATACTATCAGATTAAATCCAGACTTTAGTAACATAAATATAATCTCTCGCTAGAGTGAAAGTTATCTCTCTCGTCCAAAACATCTCATCTGATGTGAATTACTATAGAAGCTTACATCTGTGTATCTCTCCAACAACACAAAGCATTTGAGTGGAGCCTACATTTTAATTTCATATTAAGGAAACTTATTTTCATTGTGTGGAACCAGTGTTCACAACTGAATTAATTTAAACCAACATATTGACTTATTTGAGTCATGTTGAGAATGTTTTAGAAGAAACATCTGAGAAAAAGTTGGCACTTAAAAGAAACATTACTGCTTGGAAAAAGCAAATAAAAATGTATTTCAGGTAAGTAAAAGTTTCAGCGTCAGTGAAACAGAAAGGGAGAAGGGCATTCTCATTCTAGAGAGCATTTAGACAAAATCTGTGTAGTGCAAGATGAGTTATCAATCATTTTGGACCGATGTCCTGGAAGAAAAATACTTAACATTTTCAGTGTTAAAAGTTGCAGTCTATATACTGAAGTTTCATTTTGTCAACTTTTAGTAGTGCATTGCCGTAGATGACATCAACACTTAATTGACAAATTAAACGTTTAAAATGTACGTTTTAAAAGCTTATCATCAGTCATAAATTACTGTGACAGAAGTATAGGAACACATGAGATACCATTAGTTTAATCCAGTCCATAGAAACATTATGATAATCTCTTGTTCTATCTCTCCCAAAATACCTCAAATAAATTACTACTCAAACTTGCATCTTGAAACCTCTCCAAAACCTCACAGTTCCTGTCAGACATCTTTCCGTCTATCATTTTAAAGGCCACAGCCACTGGAGAAGGAGACCCGCCATACACATGGCACTTTCAAACGACTTCACATCAGATAACTGTGACTGTTTCAATGCAAACCAAATGTCAGGTCTGTCTCTCTTCCTGTCTGTGTTTCCCAAACCACACAGCAAAACAGAGAGAGAAGGTGATAGAACGGAGAGGATGGTGGAATGTATTTGTTTTCATGACCCATGATGTTTTCAGAGACCATCTGTGATTCTCATTTAACAGTTTTCTGCTCCACAACTGTAATTTAATTTTCACATTGTGGATTGAAAGAAAACAAACAACAGCAGTAGAAAGCATGCAATTGGACTGGCCAGTCGTGGTTTCGCTTAAAATGTTGCAGAACCTCAAAAAAGACTTCTGTTATTCTGATGAAACGCAGCTGAGAAAACCTTCCTTTCCAAACAGAGTCATTGTATAAAGCCAGCACTGCAAAAATTATTTTCTTAATAACATTTTTTGTCTCACTTGAGATAATATATTGAATTTTTGTTACATTTATGCAGTCGCCTTTAGTTTGCTCACTAGGGGCTTAAATACAAAAACATTGAGGCATGTTTTTAAATTAAGTTGTTTTTGATGAAGCTGTTGACTGCAGGAACTTTGACATTTAATACTTTACGGACATTACAATATCATTATCTGTATAGCTGCTCTGAAACAATGTGTATTTTGAAAATGTAAAACAAGACAAATGCATTTGCCAGTGGGGTACAAAAATAAACTTAACTCTGTAAACAACACTGTTAGACCTTATGCTGTTTCACAGTGACATACTGGTGATGCTGTTGCTATAGTTACTGCAAAACCTGATTAAAGTATATGCTACTGCAATTGCTATGTACAGTAGTACTGATTACTGTAATTGGTGACTGAGTTGTTTTACAGTAAATATATTAATTGACCAGTAATTTGCTGAAATGATCCAATACGTTTTTATTTGTTATTATTCTTTTTATGTATTATTTAAATATCCAAGATAAGACAGAGTCTGCCTTGCATGTTAACGCAAATAATTATCAAAGCTCTCACTCCTCCGAAAAAGACATTGTGGGTTCTACATCTACGTATATATATAATTACAGTAATTTGGTTTAGTTAGTGGTTGCTCCTTAGTTTTCAACTGGCATTTTTAGATAAAAAGGAATTTACTGTAATTAATGAGTGATGTTACTTACTGTAACATTTTCACACTTAAGATATTCACATTAAGATTCACGTAAGATATGATTAATTTTTATTTTGCAGGTTTTCACAGTTTTTCTAAGTATATATTAACTGTATAAAATTAAGTAAAATCAAATAATGTTGATTAAAGTGAGTGAATAAACGTTACTTAAACATTTCAGTTAATACAGTAACTTTTACTTAGAAATATCATGTACATGGTACTTAGTAAAAGTGATTATTTTCACATTTGAACTTTCCTTATAAACACAAGTTTAAAAAGTTCAGTAAATGTACTTTATTTATTTTATTTACCTGTGAAATGTACTTAAAATAGCGTATAAATATGAAAAGGTTGTCTACTTTAGGATTGATACATAATGACGCATTTTAAAGATAACAGTCATAAATAATATTTTCTTATGCTAGAGCATTATAGGAATATAATGTCCATTTTACAGTTATTTACCAGATAAACTACAGTAAGGGTTAACAGTTTTAGACTTTAAAATGAAGATTGTCATTATTCACTCAACTTCATGTTGTTCCAAACCCATTTGACCATCTTTCTTCCATAGAACACAAATAGCCTCAGTCACCATTCACTTTCATTGTATGGATAAAAGATGCAACGAAAGTGAATGGTGACGGAGGCAATCTAAACGATTCTGCCTAAACGACTACAGAATGTTATTTTTGGGTGACCTATGTTTTTAATAGTTTACACAATATTGCTACACAAGTGAATGGGAATCCCAAATCAATGGGATATTTTTGTACTGGAAATCAAGAGAACCTCTAAAAAAATGAGCCAAAATGTTTCATTCTGCTCCTCAACTAAATGCTGAACACGTTGCAAATACTGCTTACCCTCTAATAACTCTTCAGGGGTCTTTTTGTCCTTTGGTTTGTCTTTGTCTTCTGCATCAGGCTCGTCCATCTGAGTGTCTTCTGAAAATACATCCTGTATTTCTTCTCTTTTTGAACTAACATCACTGTTTTCCTTCATATGGATGCTCCTGGTTTTCTGGTTGGACCTTTCAGCACCAACGGAGTCAACGTGAATAACAAGCAACAAAATCCAGCATAGAGCAAACAAGGTTGGTAACAGAGGAACCCTAAAAGTCTGCATTTTCATCAAGGATCTTCTACAGGAATATTTAAGTTTGGAAGATCAGGAGCTTGGAGTAGTAGATGGTTCCTTCTTCAAATGGAAAATTCAAACAAGACTTCTGACAGTTTTAGAAACAAAGAGGAAACTGGTCAGCTGGGATTCGTCAGATAGTCTTTGAAAACTAGTTGCCCCAATTGGTTGGAGTCCTCTGGAACGTGCCGGAGATGGAAGCAATGAAGATGGCATGGACGACAGATGTAACAGGGATTGAGGCTGTTGTTGCTTCTTCCAGTGGAATGGAATTTCACTGACATCCCCCTCCAAGAGTGAGTGAAGACAAACCCCACTGAAAAAAGGAGCATGTTTAAGGGGAGGAGACTGAGAGAAAGAGAGAGAAAGAAAAACACTTGAGGACAGTTATGAAGACAATCTTTTCTTTTGTTTGGATTAATAAAAAATAAGGAAATTATCAAAACAAATGTGTCCCAGATTCACAGACCATGCATGCCATACAGTAGGCCAAAAAACAATACAAAAAACTCAATAAGGTGTTTTAAACTATCTTAACTACATGCTCAGAGCTCAAGCCCAGTCCTGAGCTTGAGCCCCTCGGTTATAGACAGCACACCAAATCTGTTTACCTTAATGCACTCCAGGACAATTTGAATCCATGAACTGGTGAGTGAGGTGTTTACAATGTCTCCTTGACAACAAAAAGAATAAATGGAGAACAAATGAAAACTTTTGCAGAAGTCTCCTGCCTTTAAAAGACCCTAGAGTTTCAGAAGAGGTCTTAACTACGGGTAGGCCGATACATCGGATTTACCGATTTAGCGGTACTAAAAGTTGCCTTTTGGAACTATAGGTTATCGGGAAAAATCTATGCTGATAGTTTTTTCATATCAAAATAAGAGTCCCTGGTTTGTTTCAGGCTTGTTTATACTTTTTTTTTTTCTCTCTCTCTCCCCTTTTCTCCCCAGTTTGGAATGCCCAATTCCCAATGCGCTCTAAGTCCTCGTGGTGGCGTAGTGACTCACCTCAATCCGGGTGGCGGAGGACGAATCTCAGTTGCCTCCGTGTCTGAGACGTCAATCCGCGCATCTTATCACGTGGCTTGTTGAGCGCGTTACCGCGGAGCCATAGCACATGTGGAGGCTTCACGCTATTCTCCGCGGCATCCACGCACAACTCACCATGTGCCCCACCGAGAACGAGAACCACATTATAGCAACCATGAGGAGGTTACCCCATGTGACTCTACCCTCCCTAGCAACCAGGCCAATTTGGTTGCTTAGGAGACTTGGCTGGAGTCACTCAGCACAACCTGGATTCGAACTCGCGACTCCAGGGGTGGTAGTCAGCATCTTTACTTGCTGAGATACCCAGCCCCAGGCTTGTTTATACTTTAAAGTCTGGCGTTTTGTACAAAATCTTAATTTTTCTGGTTATTATTTAAATAATCGTTCTATTTATAGATTTAAAAAAAATGTCTACCAATTAATCGGTTATTGGCTTTTCCCTCCACCTTAGTTATCGGATCGGCAAAATCCATCATCAGTCAACCTCTAATCTTAACATTATCTCAAGCTGTCTTAAAAAGTTCCTGAAGTCTATGGGCCTGGGTAGCTCAGTGGTAAAAGACGCTGGCTACCACCCCTGGAGTTTGCTAGTTTGCTAGTTCGAATCCCAGGGCGTGCTGAGTGACTCCAGCCAGGTCTCCTAAGCAACCAAATTAGCCCAGTTGCTAGGGAGGGTACAGTCACATGGGGTAACCTCCTCGTGGTCACTATAATGTGGTTTGGTCTCGGTGGGGCGCGTGGTGAGTTGAAGGCGTGAAGCCTCCACACGCGCTATGTCTCCGTGGCAATGTGCTCAACAAGCTACATGATAAGATGCACGGGTTGATGGTCTCAGACGCGGAGGCAACTGGGATTTATTCTCCACCACCCAGACTGAGGTGAATCACTACATGACCATGAGGACCTAAAAGTGTACTGGGAATTGGGCATTCCAAATTGGGTGAAAAAGGGGAAAAATCCCCCCCCCCCAAAAAACCTGAATCCTGAAGTCTGCATTTAAAAGTCAGAGATCTCAATATGAACTCAAACACTTCTCATTACATTTTTCCAAGAGAAAATAATCTGAGCCATACTATCCACATTAATGTTATTACTCTATACTCCAACTGCATGTCAACAAATATATTTATGTCTATTTTAATTTATTTGAAGGAATCTTTGGAGAAACATCTGAGACTAAATAAAAAATTGCAACTTAGAACGTCTACAACTTAGAGGCATGAACGAGCAAACTCTGAGCAATTACATTTTATTCTGGGTCAGTATTGAACAGGCCTAAAAGGGTTATTATTGGGTTCCAGTAGCTAAACTGGTAGAGCGTGGCGCTAGCAATGCCTAAATCATTGGGTTAAATTCCCAGGGAACACACAAACTACTAAAATATTATAAATGCACTGTAAGTCACTTTGGATAAAAGTGTCTGCCAAATGCATAAATGTAACTGTAAAAGGGGAAGTAATTTAGTTAAAAGCCAATAGTTATGTTTGTTGAAATATCACCGACTTAGTTTCATAAAAACACACTCTGTCAGTGGTTGTGTCTTCTTATAATGTCTAAATTGTTGTTCATTAACACATGGTTTTCATACAAAACAGCTTTGATTGAAGCTAACAAATTTGTGACTTCATTCCTGGTTGGACTTGCTTTACAAGCATTAAGCAAATTCAAATAGTAGAATGAAAGAATCTCTTATAAAATCTCATATAAAATCACAGAAAAGCAACTATTTGTTGATGGTGCCAACTGACATCTGACGTTAATAAAATCCATGTGTTAAATTACACACAGATGTTTGTCTGCTGGACTCATTTGGAATCATTTCAAACATTCTCTCATGTTTCATCCTATCCCCTCATGTGCTAGGAGACGGTTGCCATGGGTGATTTATGCTGTTATCATTTGCTCTTTCGTCTGTCGCCTTTTTCTGCCCTACATTTGTGAATGAATCAGGTGAAGTTTTTAATTTGGAACTGATCCCACTTTCGGTGGAAATGAAAAATTAAATTGTAGAGGTCTGTTAAAAAATGTATTGTAGAGGCATGTGTTAAGTTCTAAGTTCTTAGAAATGAAATCTTGGTATTTGTGTTGGTTTTATACATTTTCGGGGGGGAAATGTCTACCAATTTTGACCAAAAATAAATAAATAAAATAAATTGTATTTATATTTTCCGTAAACCTTGAATACACATGAATGTACACATCTTATTCATTATATATTTTTAAAGAAGTATCCGAAAGTCATTGACACTTAATGCAAAAATTTATTATTTATTGTTTGCTTTACATGACATATACAATTACACACATTTAAAATGTAGTATAAATATAATTGCCAAAGACCTTATAAATATTATGACAATTTGTACAAATAAAACTTAAATATCACAGTAAGTTGCAGGTGTCCATTTCTGCAATATTGCTTCAAAAGTTTGGCAGCATCGTAGAGTAAATAATTTCTTGATATTTCATTATAGCTTTTTTTTTTAGATCCGTGTATTGGTTCCTGGGTTCTACAGTAGTTCTTTAGATGGTTTTCTAAATAATTAGAAACTAAAAAGTTATTTGTGTAACTTAACGATTCTTCTATGGCTGTAAATCACTCTTTGGTTCTTATTTGAAAGATTGTTTGCTCAGAACTTCATAAGGGTCTGGTGAGGGTAAGGTGGGTTCAGGTATGCTGTTTGTGGGTAATAATGCACAGGACTTGTATGCTGTCCAGGCAGCACATACAGAAATGCATTTTGGGCAGTAGCTTGAGCTGCGCAATAGTTCTTCTCTTCTCCTCGGTGACTCTCACGTTCCTTCCATTTGGTGCGTTGGTTCTGAAACCAGATCTTCACTTGAGTTTCGGACAGACGGAGGGCTGCGGCAATGCCATGCCAGTCAAATACAGAGTGATAGTGGCTGTTCTGGAAGCTTCACTCCAGTATGCGCAGCTGTTCCAGTGTGAACGCTGTGCTGATGTGCTTTGACTTGTCCTTTGCGCCAGAGCTGCAGCCTACCACGTACATCTCAGTGATGTCTGTTTAAGACCTGGAAAGCATCGCATTCTAATTAACATCTCCTAAACATCTTAAAAAGAACAGATTTACAAACATTCTAAATCATAAATGTCTCAAAGACATCTGCTGAATGTCTTATTTCCATCTGAGTGGAAACGTCTTATAGACGTATTCCCTGATAGCACACGTACATCTCCCAGACGTCTAATTAAATGTGTGTGTTTAGATCTGGACGATGCCTGTTTTACATTGTTTGCTCATCTGCAATACAATGATCTTACCATGATCTTCACTTTAGAATACTGTTCCAAATGGTCAATTACTCCTTTAGAAGGATGTAGTAACACTTTATTCATTACTAGTGGGTTATCATGATCTTCACTTTAGAATACTGTTCCAAATGGTCAATGACTCCTTTAGAAGGATGTAGTAACACTTTAGTCATTACTAGCAGATTACCATGATCTTCACTTTAGAATACTGTTCCAAATGGTCAATAACTCCTTTAGAAACATGTAGTAACACTTTAGTCATTACTAGTGGGTTACCATGATCTTCACTTTAGAATACTGTTCCAAATGGTCAATAACTCCTTTAGAAGCGTGTAGTAACACTTTAGTCATTACTAGCAAGTAACATGATCTTCACTTTAGAATACTGTTCCAAATGGTCAATTACTCATTTAGAAGCATGTAGTAACACTTTAGTCATTACTAGCAAGTAACATGATCTTCACTTTAGAATACTGTTCCAAATGGTCAATTACTCCTTTAGAAGCACGTAGTAACATTTTAGTCATTACTAGCGGGTTACCATGATCTTCACTTTAGGATACTGTTCCAAATGGTCAATTACTCCTTTAGAAGCATGTAGTAACACTTTAGTCATTACTAGCGGGTTACCATGATCTTCACTTTAGGATACTGTTCCAAATGGTCAATTACTCCTTTAGAAACATGTAGTAACACTTTAGTCATTACTAGCAGGTTACCATGATCTTCACTTTAGAATACTGTTCCAAATGGTCAGTTACTCCTTTAGAAGCACGTAGAAACATTTTAGTCATTACTAGAGGGTTACCATGTTCTTCACTTTACAATACTGTTCCAAAAGGTCAATAACTCCTTTAGAAGCATGTAATAACACTTTAGTCATTACTAACGGGTTACCATGATCTTCACTTTAGAATACTGTTCCAAATGGTAAGTAATTCCTTCAGAAGGATGTGGTATCACTTTAGTCATTACTAGGGGGTTACCATGATTTTCAAAGTAGTTATTAATAGAAACCTATAACCCCAAAACACAGAAACAGCATACTCATTTGTAATGATTCAGAGAGATATCTAGAAGAACCACATATTTCTGTGAGGTAAGTTGGCTAGTAATGATATTCTACCAGGCAATGTAGTAATTTGGTGGGGTTATTTTTTAAGTTAATTTCTGGTTAAAGAGCACAAGAGGGACAGTCCCCTGCGTCTGTACAGATATACTTTATTTTTGTCACTAAATAAAATACAATCATTTACATTTAGTCATTCCGGTGCTAGAACTGGTGACATCATAAAGACTTTGCCCCCACTCCCTGAAGAAAAAAAGAAATAATTCTGAAAATAAATCATTGTAGTGACTGTTTAAATGGAATTTGTGGTAATGTTGGCTGATGAGTCCTTTTGGTCCAGTATAGAAATAATGTAAACTTCAGTGGTGGGATGCTGAAAGAATTGACCAATGAGTGAGGTAACCTCCCGAACTTGCGTTAAGAAGGTCATTTATTTAAAATGATCCCTTCTCTATAGGACTCGTAAGAATATTTACTAGTTATTAATAGCTAACCCCAATCATACGTCTGCTATTACCTTCTGATTAGGTAAACAGTCTTGTTTATTAGTTAACAGTAGTGATTAAGATGTTAATGTAGCGCTAGTCATTTGTCCTGCATTAGTTCTTGATTAGTTTAGCATTAATTATGAAACAATATAGTTACTTAGTAGTTCTCCAGGAGGTATGAAAAAATAGTAGTTATTGATTACCTAATAGTGAACTATTGCTTTAATCTGTGTTTGTAGGAGCCATAATATTATTGCCTGCATCTTTTGCCTTAGCCACTAGATGGCGATGCACACTTTGTGGTGAAGGGCGGGTTTGCAGTCACCTGTTCACATCATGTGATATATTCGGTACTCAGGTAGAATCAGAAATGTAACTGGAGAGGCTGGTCATCGAGGCGGTTGGAACACTGAGCTGTGACTGGAGCAGAGATGACTGGAAGTGACGATGATTCGGGAAGTGAGCAGGGAATGGATGAGATGGAAGAAGGTGCAGAGGGAACTTTGAACAATGTTGGATGGCAGCTAGTTAGGAGAAATAGGAAAAGGAAAAAATCTCATGCAAATATATGTACTACGGATAGTGATGACGAAAAAACGAATCGGCGAATAAAATTTGAATCGCAGGGTTCTCATAACCCATTGAAATTGACGGAAGCGCAGTGTAGAGCCGAGGAGGGCGGGGCCGGGCTGGAATGACGCACGCCCGGTCCCCAATCAGCCTGATGGGGCGCGCGAGGGATAAAGGCGACCGGGGACGACAGTTCGAGAGAGAGAGAATTACAGGCAGCTGTACTGTGTGTTTTTGGTTAAGTTTATTATTAAACTATTATTTAAGTTGTCAAGCCGGTTCTCGCCTCCTCCTTTCCACGGAACCCCCTTACACGCTGAAATCAAAATTGGGAAATATTGATCATGCAAAAACATTACATGATGGATTTACAAATTTTTTGTAGTGATCGCAAACAACGTGACATGGCTCTGCAATTAAAATCACTGGCAGGCAAAGCAGTAAAATGTGTAAAATGGGAAGATAAAAAGTGGGTCAAGGGAGTGATTTATGGTGTTCCAACTGACATGCCAGAAGAGGTGATTAAGAGCAACATTACTGGAGCAAAAGTAACAAAGGTTATACGATTGCAATATGTGAGAAATGAAGTGAAAAAGGACAGTTTATCGGTACTGATTCATTTTCAGGAGATAAAGCTGCCGCTTAGAGTTATGGTTGGGTTTATAAGCTACCCAGTAAGAGAATATATACCACCTCCAATGAGGTGTTTCAATTGTCAAAGATACGGTCATGTTGCAGCTATGTGCAATAGTAAGCAACGCTGTGGGAAATGTGGTGGAGAACATCAGTATGGATCATGTGGAGAGGGAATAAAACTAAAATGCTGTAACTGTGGGGGAGAGCATAGTGCAGCTTACGGGGGATATGTTGTGAAGAAAAGAGCAGTAAAGGTACAGAACAGTAAAATAACAGAGGGGATTTCATATGCTGAAGCCATTAAGAGAGTCAAGAACACATCGACGCCCAGCCATGGCACCTTAAGTGCAGTTAAGATACCTGAGAATGAGAAGGGGTCATTGTAGGGTAACTAAAGAATCTCTAGCGGTGGACACAAATCAGTTTCTAACGTTCATGGCAGAAGTGTTCATTGTTCAGCCCAAACATCTAGCAGAACAGAAAGGATCAAGATTATTATTTGAGCAGCAGAAAAATATCTGGATGTGCAAGATATCACTATAGAATCAATTAATGAAACACTTAGAGCAAGACCAGCAGGCATACAATCGTTCAGTGTGGAAAATACATTAAAGGACTGATTGTACTTCAGTGGAATGCGAGAAGTCTTATTGCAAATGGACAAGAGTTTAAAAAATGTATTGATGAATTAGAGAAAAAACCTGATGTCATATGCATACAAGAAACATGGCTTAAACTACACCTTGACTTTGTTCTGCATGGATATGTAATTGTACGTAAGGATAGGGAAACGGAGGTGGAGTGGCTACTTTTATAAAACAAGGTCTGAGTTTTAGTGTTAAAAACAACAATGAATTAGAGGCAGTAGTTATAGAAATTTGGCCAGATAATAGTGGCATTACAGTGATCACCTTTTACAATCCATGTAACAGACTTAATAAAGAGATACTTGAAGATATTGGGATCTCCTATAATCATAAGGTAATATGGTGTGGTGATTTTAATGCTCATAATACACTGTGGGGGAGTACTAGTACAGATTTTAATGGCTGTATAATTGAGGAAATGTTGGATGAAAAAGGATTGATTTGTCTTAATGATGATAATGGTACAATGTTGGATATAGTACATGGTCAAGAATCAGTATTAGATCTTACCTTAATCTCTGAAGATACGGCAAGAAAAAGTACATGGGAGTCCACAATAGGCAGTGATCACTGTCCTATATGTTGCACAATTGGAATAGAGGTACAAATAGTAGAAGAAGATCATATACCTAGATGGAAATTAAGGGATGTAGAGTGGAAGAAGTTCAAAGTAGAATGTAGTAACAGATTAGTTAAATTAAGTGGATTAGTGTAGAAGAGTGTAACTCAAGAATATGTACTGTTATACATAATACAACAACAGAGATAATTGGGAAGATATCCAAGTCAAAGAAACAGAAAGCAGTCCTGTGGTGGAATAATGAATGTGGAGAAGCAATTAAAGCATTTAGGAACGTTAAATCATCATATGCTTTTTATGATCTTGTTAATTACAAAAAAGCCCAAGCAACAGACAGAAGAACTTTTAGAGCTGCAAAGCATGCAGTGGTGGTGGCGTAGTGGGCTAAAGCACTGAACTGGTAAGCAAAAGGTTGTTGGTGCAATCCCCACAGCCACCGCCATTGTGTCCTTGAGCAAGGCACTTAACTCCAGGTTGCTCCAGGGGGATTGTCTCTGTAATAAGTGCACTGTAAGTCACTTTGGATAAAAGTGTCTGCCAAATGCATAAATGTAAAGTGGAAATATTGGAAGGATTTTTGTAATTCTATTGGTTGGGAAACAGATATCTGACATCTGGGATATGATAAGGAAAATGGGAGGAATCAGGAAAAACAATACTATGCCTATACTTAAAAATGGGTGAAGAAATGGCTATTTCTAACAAAGATGAAGCTGAAATGTTAGCTGAAGTGTTTGTTAAGGTACATAGTAATTTGACAGAATAAGCTAAGAAATCCAGAGAGACAGTAAGAAGAGAAAATCCTGATGTCTTAGAGAAGTGTAATATGAATGAAAGCTCTGATGTTCCAGTCTCATTATTTGAACTTAAAAGAGCTATTGCTGGAGCAAAGAAAACATCCCCAGGGGATAATGAGTTATGTTACAGCATGACTGAACACCTGTCTGATGAGGCGTGTAAAGTTATATTGGAAGTGTACAACAAAGTGTGGATAACAGGCATACTTCCCTCTAGCTGGAAACATTCAATTGTCATTCCTATTAAAAAAACCTGGTAAAGACCATTCTGAAGCCACTAGCTATAGACCAATAGCACTAACTTCAAATATGTGTAAGCTCATGGAAAGAATGATAACTAACAGACTAATGCAGTTTATTGAAAGCAGAAACCTTTTTTCTCCATATCAAAGTGGTTTTCGGCAAGGTCGAACCACAATGGACTCAGTGCTTTGCCTGGAATCAGATGTAAGAAAGCCTCAAGTATGCAAAGAACCTGTTGTAGCTGTATTCTTTGATGTTGAGAAACTTATGACATGTTATGGAAAGAGGGACTTCTGATTAAATAAAATCCATTGGGTATTGGTGGTAGAGTATATAATTGGGTGATGGATTTTTTTGTATAACCGAACAATACAGGTCAGGGTGGGAACATTGTATTCGAATAGCTACCCAGCTGAAAATGAAACGCCCCAAGGAAGTGTATGCAGCCCACTTTTATTTAACATAACAATCAATGACCTTTAAGCAGGTTGAACCGAGTATGGGACGATCGCTTTATGCTGATGATGGGGCAGCGTGGAAGAGAGGACGGAATATCTTGTACACTGCAAAAAAGGTCCAGTTAATGATACACCAGGTTGAGGAGTGGGCAATGAAATGGGATTTCGCCTGTCAACAGCTAAAACCCAAATAATGTGTTTTTCAAAAAAGAAAAATACAGCAGTAAATCTCACATTATAGGCAGGTAGATGTGGTGAAATTTTTGGGAGTGTGGCTAGACAAACAGTTGACCTTTACCGTACATATTGGAAAACTGATTACAAAGTGTAGAAGAGTACTAAATGTTATGAGATGCCTGGTAGGATGTGAGTGGGGAGCAAGCCGCAATTCACTCAAGAACATTTATTATGCGCTTATAAGATCAGCAATTGATTATGGTTGCATGGCATATGGAACAGCAAGTGATTCACTACTGAAGAAAATAGATGTGGTGCAGATGCAGGCCCTTAGAATATGTTGTGGGGCTTTTAGGACATCTCCTGTAAATGCCCTGCAAGTGGACATGGGTGAAATGGCACTGACAGTGAGGCGTCAACAACTATCAATGGCATATTGGGCATCATTAAAAGGACACAATGATGTGTATCCCAAAATCTGTGTTTGGTGAGTGCTAGGAACACACACATGGCAACATCAAGAGCTTAGGATGAATAGAAAATAGAACCGCCCAATCAATGAGTCTTGATCAAAGAAAATATAGTCAAAGTGTGCCAATACCTGTAGTTCCACCATGGTTATTTCCTATGCCCTGCATTGATACACATCTACAAGAACAAATCAAAGAAAATAAGTACTTGACAGAGGATTGTATAGTTAATCAATATATTAAACGAAAATATAATAATATGGTAGACATCTTTACAGATGGATCAAAAGACCCAGCATCTGGAAAAGCAGGAGCAGCTGTGTATGTACCGAAATATCAGGTAGCTATTAAAAAGAGAGCACCAAATAATTTAATGGTGTTTACGGTTGAATTGGTAGCAATATATTTGGCTCACCAGTGGGTGGAAGAAGTAAGACTTGACAAAGTAGTCATTTGCACAGACTCTCTAGCAGCCTTGAACAGTCTGCAGTTTGCACATTCTGACTGTAGACAAGACATAATATATGAAATTTTACAACTCTTGTACACACTGTGTAATCAAGGAATCATCATTAGTTTTCTCTGGGTTCCTGCACATGTTGGAGTAGAAGGAAATGAGACTGTGGACAAACTAGCATAAAACTCATTAAAATGTAATAATGTCAAACTCATAATTCACATGAGCAAATCAGAAGCCTAGGCACTTATTCGTAAAGCTGCAAATAATATCTGACAGAAACTTTGGGATGGAGAAATAAAAGGGGAGACACTTATATAAGATACAAGAAAATGTGGGTACAGGAGGAGGAACCACAGCTATATTAAGAAGAAGAGAAGAATAAATAATAACAAGAATACGCATAGGTCACACTGGATTAAATGGAAATGTGTATAAAATAAAAAAGCACTATAATGGGTTATGCAGTCATTGTGATGACACAGAGACTGTTGAACATGTTATTCTACATTGCACAGCCTACAACAATGGAAGACAAAAATTACACTCAAAATTGGGACCATGATTTTTCCAGATTTGGTGATCTTTATGGAGCGGCAGGTAAAGATTCTTTCTGATCCGCTTTTTGGTGATCTACAGAGTGGACAGTCAGCCTCTTCATTTCGTGTGAAGGTTAAGTGTAAATCTACCAAAGGTAAATCTACCAGTACTGGTCTCAACCCACAGAAAGACAACACCGAATGGTGTACCGCTTGTTGCCTCCGCGTCTGAGACCGTCAATCTGTGCATCTTATCACGTGGCTTGTTGAGCGTGTTACCACGGAGACGTAGCGCGTGTGGTGGCCCACGCTATTCTCTGCGGCATCCATACACAACTCACCACGTGCCCCACTGAGAACGAGAACCACACATTATAGCGACCACGAGGAGATTACCCCATGTGACTCTACCCTCCCTAGCAACCTGGCCAATTTTGTTGCTTAGGAGACCTGTCTGGAGTCACTCAGCATGCCCTGGATTCGAACTCGCGACTCCAGGGGTGGTAGTCAGCGTCAATACTAGCTGAGCTACCCAGGCCCCCAAAACTGAGCATTCTTAAGGAAAATGGATTCTGTTTTGGATGTTTAAAAGGTGGACATGTAAGCAAGGATTGCAGGAAACCATTAAGTTGTGATGTCTGCAATCAAAGGCACCCTACTTTGCTTCATATTGAAACCAAATCCAAACCAGCACCATTTCCTGTGAAAAATGCTCTTGTTTCCCTGCAAACTTGTGGTCAAACTTGGGCCGGGACTGAGGAGAGTGTACTGTCTATCATTCCAAATCAATATTTAAGTCCTTTTTTACTATAAATCTCCACTTTTACTTTCTTTGTCTTTTTACCAATTCCCATTCCTCGTGCATATCGCCACCTACTGGTCGGAGATTTATAGTAAAAAAGGACTTAAATATTGATTTGTTTCTCACTCAAACCTGTCATATTACTTCAGAAGACATGGATTAGACCACTGGAGTCGTATGGATTAATTTTATGCTGCCTTTTTGGAGATTCAAAGTTCTGGTCACCATTCACTCGCACTGTATGGAACTACAGAGCTGAAATATTCTTCAGAAAATCTAATTTGTGTTCTGCAGAAGAAAGAAAGTCTGTGAAGTACACATCTGGAATAGCTTTTGGGTGAGTACATGATGAGAGAATTTTCATTTTTGGGTGAACTGTCCCTTTAAAACCCCACAATTGTAATTACCGTAATGGGAAAAAATATGTATTTTGATTACAGTAATGCAAACAAATTCAAATAATTTCAATAGTAGTAATTATACATCATGGTAGTATTTGTTGTACTGCCTTTATACTGATTGTAGTAAAAAGAAAAATCATAGTATTACAGGAACGAAAATCAAGAATTATTCGAATAATAAAAAACTTAAAGTAAAATGTCTCTGTTCTCAGAAATCATGTGTTTTCTATTTTAATCTGTTGTTCATTTGTTAATTGGTTTGCTTCATTCTATTAAATGTAAAATATGTTTTTTTTCTTAAACCATGTTTTATACACAAACTTGTTTTAATAAAGTTAAACTAAAGGATTATAAACAGCTTTAACAGTTTTTATTTCCACAAATGTACGTTTTATACATAGATATTCCTGCCCTTTTAGACTAATATTTAATCATGCAAGAAGCAGACACACACACAATTTGCACACTGGCTCAGTCATTTATGTGAAAAAGCACACAAACAAAAATCAGCAAACAACTGAATGAAAAGTCTTTTGTAATATAAAAGCATGGCTATATTAGCCAAACCCTGCAGACTGGCTTTGTCATACAGTACATTTGTTTTAAAGATCTGACCAAAATACCCAGTCTTGCAGAGATATTTCAAAATTATTTGAATGATGAAAGCTTAAATAATCTCTCTTCAGTATCTTCTTTTACAGACTCTTTTATACTGTTTATCATCTTTGACTTGCATCAAAACTTTCGAAGGAAGAAATGGTGCTTCAAATCCAAATGCAGTCCTTTTTTATGGGAAAATTGTCCTGGCAGCAATGTATCCAGTTAATTTACACGTGACAGGTCTTCTAATGAAGTTAATCCGAGCCCAGACTGGATGAAGAATGGCATATGGGCTCAGCGGACCGGCCCCGGTGCTACAACAGAACCAGTGGAGATCAAAGTTTATGAAAAAAGGTTCAAAGTAGGCTCACATTAAATGATTTGTAGAATACTTGAGATGTTATTAAAACATGTCAAATATGATTGAACTTAACAGAAAATTGTTAACCCTTTTCTAAAGTGGTTATTTTGAATAAGCATTATCTTAATTTGTTACTTAAAGCATCTTGCTGTCTTAAAAATATTGGCCTGTTCCCACTACTTAGTAGGTCCTCGTGGTGGCGCGGTTACCATCCAGATGGCGGAGAACAAGTCTCACTTGCCTCCACTTCTGAGACTGTCAATCCGTGCATCTTATCATGTGACTCGTTGTGCTGCGGCATGACACCGCGGAGACTCACAGCATGTGGAGGCTCTTGCTACTCTCCGCAATCCACGCACAATTTACCACACGCCCCTTTGAGAGCGAGAACCACTAATCGTGACCATGAGGAGGTTACCTCATGTGTCTCTACCCTCCCTAGCAACCGGGCCAATTTGGTTGCTTAGGAGACCTGGCTGGAGTCACTCAGCACACCCTGGATTCCAACTCGCGACTCCAGCGTTGGTAGTCAGCGTCAATACTCGCTGAGCTACCCAGGTCCCCCCAAAATTGTACTTTTGATTTGGGACTACTTTTCTATGAGGATTCATTTCTAGTTATGTGTAACTGATGTAATTCCCGAGGACAGAACAGATCCTCATGTAGAAATCTTGTGAAAGTTACTGGCTTTACTTTTTTTAGCTGGTCATGACATGAGTTGAAAGCAGTGTCGTAGCCAAGGTGGGCCGGGGTGGGCCTGGCCCCATCCAAATTAGATCCAACCCAGAATATTAGAGAATTTTTTTTTACTTCAAATATATATTTATAAAATAATTAAAAATGCATAAATTCTGCTTTCTGAAAGAGTGAAAGAACTGTTTGAATGCGCCACCTTTTAGTTGCTAAAGAAGATTTGGAGAAAACAAATTTGGGTGAAAAATTTGGCCCATCCATTTTTATTGAGGCCCACTCAAAAGTAATTTCCTGGCTACGCCCTTGGTTGAAAGATTGGATATTTTTACACAGATAGTGGTGGTAAGTGATTCGATAACATCAGTCTCATGCATATAATGTGTTTTATGTTTATACTATTGAAACAGTCAATAGTTGCATAATTTATTCACAGTCCTACATGATTGCTTGCTCAGCTTCATTGTAAACAAGTTTCCCTGTTCGTTAAAACAAACAGACGAGTTGAAATAATTTTCTATGGTAATAAACAGAATGCCACAAATGCTTCCTGTAGACATTAAAGGTGCTTTAAAGGAATATTCCGGGTTCAATACAAGTCAAGCTCAATCGACAGCATTTGTGGCATAATTACCACATAAATTAATTTCGACTCGTCCCTCCTTTACTTTTAAAAAAGCAAAAATCTGTGTTCCAGCGAGACACTTACAATGGAAGTCAATGGGGGCCAATGTTTGAACGTTTAAGTACTCACTGTTTCAAAAGTATAGACACAAGACATAAACAATATGTGTGTTAACATGATTTTACTGTGATAAAATCACTTACTAACTGCATCTGTGTGAAGTTATAGCTTATTTTACAACTTCGTTGCCATGACGATGTCAATAAACCTTAAACAACTTTACAGCTCAAATAATACATGAGTTTTAACAGAAGAATTAATGTAAGTGCTTTTATAAAATTATCAGCCTCACATTTCTGCCTTTAAACCCTCTAAAAATTGGCCCCATTGACATCCATTGTAAGTGCCTCACTGTAACCTTGATTTATGCTTTTTTTAAAAGAAAAGGAGGGACGAGTCGAAATTATTTTTTCTGGAATATTCCTCTAAGCGATGTGTTAACTATTCCAGAACTTCCACGAGACCTAGCCGTTAAATTTGACAAGCCCCCTCTTTCCAAAAAACGCGCGAACACACACAAAGACGGTTGACGATCGTTACAATCAGAGATGTGGCTGGAGAGCATCTCAGTTTCACAAGTAAGAAAAATAAGGATGCAATTTACTGTCAACTAACCCAAACAGTTACACTGGCCTTATACATGTACAATGACGCTAGATGTCAAAAGCAAAGGTAGCAAAATAGCGTTCTTCTCACGTGACAAACGCTCATTTTCCCCTCCAGCCGTTAGCAGAGCCAAGCGCTGTCACAGAGACAGGTGTGATATTCCATGTCATCATCTATTTTAGTGTTATCTGCGTATTATTTCATTACAGTTAATCACTTCCAGCACCTTTAAGCTCTGAATACTCCAGAATATTCCTGTAAATAAAAAGCATTGGTTTAGTTTGTGGTTAATAAGTGCAATGGTGTTATTTGAAATTATTTCTTACACGTCTCTTGAAGATTCTGTGCAGTAATCTGCTTCGAGAGTTTTCCAGATAACTGCGATTATTGAGTTGAGTCACTGAGCCGTAGCGCTGGAGCACCACATTGCGATCTAGATCTGGTGATCGTGTTCCACCCGGCCCAAACACATTCAGGTCCTTAAAACACTCCGTTTCAATCATCTTAATGAAATGATAAATTGGATTTATCAGATATCTGTCCAATCAGTAAAAATTCATGAAATAGGTGTTAATCCAAAAGGTTGTTACTGTATAACATCCCAACCTCATTCTGCCACGGGACTGCCACGCTACCCGTGTTAAACTTGTCGTGGAAATCATCATCCGTCTCATCGAGGATCACACCTTTAACGGTGGAGAATTGATCGATGTCCAGAACATCTGCACAGTAAACCGCTCTTGGCTAACAGAAAGATGAATGTTAGATTAAAAAATAATTCACATTATCAACACAGGGTTGTTTTAAAGGAATCGTTCTCCCAAAAGTGAAAATTCTCACATCATTTACTCACCCTCATGCCATCCCAGATGTGTATGACTTACTTTCTTCTGCAGAACTCATAGATTTTTAGAAGAATATTTCAGCTCTGTTGGTCCATACAATGCAAATCAACAGGGTCCAAAATTTTGAAGCTCCAAAAATCACATAAAGGCAGCATAAAAGTAATCCATACGCCTCCAGTGGTTTAATCCATGTCTTCTGAAGTGATGTGATAGGTGTGGGTGAGTAACAGATCCATATTTAAGGTGCAATTTTTTTCCCCCAAACCACTTAAGCGCAAGCCATGCCCACAGTCCTGACTAAACACTCAGGAACGTTTTCATTGGTCATCTCAGTCATGCAGTCACCCGTGAATAGTTCAGAGACTTCAGACTTCAGAAAGATGCCGACAAACGGTAAGATACACCTGCCGGTATTTCTCAATAACATTTTATTGTGAGAAATTACTTGTTGGATTTTGAAGAATTAAATGTGATTTCATCATCTTAAGTCTGTGTTATGGATTCTAGGCTTGTTTGCAAGGCTATAGGTGTTGTGTATGTGTGTGCTTAATTATTCATCTTATGTGGTTCAAAAAGTTAAGTGTGTGTGTATTTAATAAAAAAAGTAATCACACATGACGTAGCATTGTGTGGCTAATCAGCACTGTGATTGAGATGACCAATGAAAATGTTCCTGACTGCAGGGCGTGATTTGCGCTTAAGTGGTTTATGACTAAGTCTTTTTTACTGTAAATCTTCACTTTCACATTATTCTTCTTTTGTTTTTTTCTGGTTCGCGCATTCTTTGTGCATATCGCCACCTACTGGGCAGAGAGAATTTATAGTAAAAAGGAATATTCCGGGTTCAATACAAATTAAGCTCAGCATTTGTGGCATAATGTTGATTACCACAAAAGTTAATTTTGACTCGTCCCTCCTTGTCTTTAAAAAGAAAAGCATAATTTGGGTTACTGTGAATTTTTTAACATTTAAATACTCACTTTTTCAAAGTATTGCCACAAGACAAACAATATACATGTAAACATGATTTTAGTGTGATAAAATCACTTACTAACTTATTTTGTGTAAAGTTAGCCAATTTTACATCCTTGTTGCCATGACGATGTAATGTCAAAAAACCCTGAAACCCTAAAACGACTGTAAAAATGATGATTTAAACAACTTTACAGCTCAAATAATACATGACTTTTAACAGAAGAATTAATGTAAGTGATTTTATAAAATTATCAGCCTCACATTTCTGCCTTTAAACCCTACCGTTGTAAGCGTCTCATCGTAACATCGATTTTTGCTATATTTTTTATTTATTTATTTTTTTTTATCCCCTTTTCTCCCCAATTTTGAATGCTCAATTCCCACTAGTTAGTAGGTCCTCGTGGTGGCGCGGTTACCATCTGGGTGGCGGAGGACAAGTCTCAGTTGTCTCCGCTTCTGAGACCGTCAATCCGCGCATCTTATCACGTGGCTCGTTGTGCATGACACCGCGAAGACTCACAGCATGTGGAGGCTCATGCTACTCTCTGCGATCCACGCACAACTTACCATATGCCCCATTGAGAGCGAGAACCCCTAATCCCGACCACGAGGAGGTTACCCCATGTGACTCTACCCTCCCTAGCAACCGGGCCAATTTGGTTGCTTTGGAGACCTGGCTGGAGTCACTCAGCACACCCTGGATTCAAACTCGCAACTCCAGGGGTGGTAGTCAGCGTCAGTACTCACTGAGATACCCAGGCTCCCGAAATTAATTTTTGTTGTAATCAACATTATGCCACAAATGCTGTCGATTGAACGTAACATGTATTGAACTCAGAATAATCCTTTAAATATTGATCTGTTTCTCACCCACACCTGTCATATCGCTTCTGAAGGTGTGGATTAAACCACTGGAGTCATATGGATTACTTTATCTGCTTTTGTACCTTCAAAGTTCTGTTCACCATTCACTTGCATTGTGAGGACCTACATCTTTGTTTGTGTTCAGCAGAAGAAAGAAAGTTACACCCTGTCTACACGGATGTGAGCGTTGCGTCACGTCACGTGAAAAGCAACAGAACCCATAATAATCAATGATTCTATCTACACTGCAGCGTCCATTGCGGCATGTTGCACCGACTGCAAACAGGTGTCCTGTTCTATTTTGCGCTGCACGTGCTGGCGTTACTCGAGCTAACAACACAAATAAACAGTTTAGAACGTTCATGTCGATGCGTCCAGTGTTGACAGCCTCAAGCTGTTGCATCATGTCATCGCGACAGGGTGTCATACACATCCGGGAAAAATTTTTCATTTTTGGGTGAACTATCCCTTAAAGTGCGATATCGCTACAAAATGACTCACATCAGGAACAAATTGGGGTTTCATCATTCCAGCCTCCAGCCTCGTGAAGTTGATGTTCTTGAAGAACGGATGACCTTTGATGACCTCTGCTCCGTCCCCTGGCCTGCAGCCTAGCCTCTCTTTTGGGCTTTTAGTCAAGAGCTAAAGTAGAACACAATTGTTGGTCAACAATTGCGTACAAGGTTTCAAAGATAGCTGAGTGTGACTGATTGATATGAATTATCTTTGGTATCTAGAAATGAAAATAAATAAATAAATAAATAGGGTGTTGTGTGGTGGTTGCCAGGGTGTTGCTAAGGTTTTCTGATTATATTTTAGGGATTTGCTGTACGGTTGTTAGGTGGTCATTAAATATGGTCTCACACTTTTGCAGATGGATGTAGAGTCCTCGTCAAATTTGCTCCCGTAATGCTCGGTCATCTCCAGAACTCTCCGTTCCATCTCCTGTCTGGGCAGCCGTTCTTTGTGATTATGGAACGGTGGATTTCCGGCTGTCATCTCGTAGATTAGACACCCAAGTCCCCACCAGTCTGTGCTTACACCGTAGTACATGTTGGCGACGACTTCTGGTGCTGATGACATCATCATATACAAGCCAAAGACATCAGGAATATACTTGAGTTTTAATAAGTATGATATTTATTTATGAAACATGCCAACAGAAACTGAAACTACGGCCACATTATTTTAACTAATCAGCGCTGTGCATCTGAAATAGAAATTTGTCATTGGGTGAATCTTTTGAAACCTGTCAAGAACATGTCATATTGACTTAAATTCTGAGGCTGGATTCACAAAAAATTCTTAAAGGAAGAGACTTTATTCACGCTAGCGGCATCTTTGCACCCTTTTATTGGGAATGACAACGAGGCTGTGAGGGATAGATTCTGGGTTCAATACAAGTTAAGATTAATCGACAGCATTTGTGGCATAATGCTGATTATCACAATAATGTATATCGACTCGTCCCTTCTTTTCTTTAAAAAAAAAGCATAAATCGAGGTTACAGTGAGACACTTACAATGGAAGTCAATGGGGACAATTTTTGGAAGGTTTAAAGGCAGAAATGTGAAGCTTATAATTTCATAAAAGCACTAACATTAATTCTTCTGTTAAAACTTGTGTATTATTTGAGCTGTAAAATTGTTTAAAACATCATTTTTACAGTCGTTTTAGGTTTTTTTTGACATCGTCATGGTAACGAAGTTGTAAAATTGCCTATAACTTTACACAGATGTGGTTAGTAAGTGATTTCATCACAGTAAAATCATGTTAACACACATATTGTTTATGTCTTGTGTCTATACTTTTGAAACAGTGAGTATTTTAATGTTTACAGATTGACCCCATTGACTTCCATTGTAAGTGTCTCACTGGAACACACATTTGTGCTTTTTTTTTAAGAAAAGGAGGGATGCCACACATGCTGTCGATTGAGCTTAACTTGTATTAAGCATGGAACATCCCTTAAAGAGATCGTTCACCCCAAAATGTAAATTCAGTCATTGTTTACGCACCCCTGTGTTATTCTAACCCCATATGACTTTCTTTCTTTTTCTTAACACAAAGGGAGAAATTGTGAAAAAAATAAAAATAAAATTGTGCTCAGTGATGTCATACAATGGCATGATACAAAACTGATCGACCAGGATATTCTTTAAAAAAAAAATCTCCTTTTGTGCTCCACAGAAGAATGCAGATTAAATGCTGAACAACATGAGGGTGCGTAAATGCTGACTTTCACTTCATTTTTCAAAATAAAATGTCTTGTTTTTTATTTTGGTGTAAAATGTGACCTTGGCATGTTTTCGTGAGATTCAGCCGATTAGCAATTTGTACATCTGATTTATTAATTCACCTGGAAGTGAAAATGTTGTCTTAATTTCTTCACACTCATGTTGTTCTAAACCCATATGACTTTCTGTCTTCTGTGGAACACAAAAGGAGATGGTAGAATTTTAGCTGCAGTCAGTATGGAAACAAGATGCAATGAAAGTGAATGGTGACCGAGACTAACATTCTGCCTAACATCTCCTTTTGTGTTCCACTGAGGAAAGAAACTAATACAGGGTTTAGGGTGTAAACGAGTAAATGATGACAGAATTTTCATTTATGTCTGAACGATCCCTTTAAACTGCAAACTTTGTTGAATTATTGAGAAGATCATTTTCATACCCATGTACCCCACTGTGCCCACTCTGCCTTTGATGGGTTTTCCATCTTGCAAGATTACTGCAAGTCCCAAATCTGATATCCGAATGTGACCTGTCAGATAACACATCTCGATTAAACCAGATCATTTTCCAGGAAGAGTTTTCAGTTTTTAAACATATCTATGCTGTGAAATATGTCCCACATCTAGGCTTCCTCACTGAATACCTCTGAGGCAGCATTCCTGAAAAGGGTTCATTATACAAACCATCTCGTTACACCAATCTCAACATCTATGGAATGTTTCGTAACTTATCAAAAAAATCGAGAGAACCATGAAAATATGTGCAGATTTTCTTGCTGATTCTCACACAGGTGCACTGTAAAGAAATGTTGTACAGTTTTGGTAAAAAACTGACACCTGTGCTGAAAAATACACCTTTCAGGCATTGCTGTGTCGTTTATAACCGTATATATCATTACATGACATAGTGTTAATCAGTGTTGGGTAAGTTACTTAAAAATAGTAATCCACTACATATAACTAATTATTTCTTAAAAATTGTAATCAGATTACTTTACTAATTACATCATTGAAAAAGTAATCACATTAATAATGACTTTACTTTTAAGTTACTTTCTAAAACACTTTACCACTCATCAAACTCAAAACAACGTCTATATTTCTTTCTTGTTCGTTGTTACACACAAGTCATACAATCAGCACCACACATTTATCCTTCATAATGACTCGTTATGGGGCCATAATTCATAATGCATTACACTACTTTTTTGACTAAAATGTAATTAGATTACAGTAACTGATTACTTTGTAATTGGATTACACCCAACACTGGTGTTAATATATCAACCTACTGGAATTAAGTTACTTGCTTGATACTTTTAAATGTACTGACATGTAACAACTTTTACTGTACAGTTTAGAAAGTTATTATGAGGCAATTCGTACTTTTTACTTTAAAAATGTTTACACTATATTTTAGTATGATAACGTATATTGTCTTTCATCAATAGAATAGCATTTTTCATTGTGTATGAAAAAGTTACTCACAGATAAACAATGAACAATTACGGTATCATATTGAATTCTTTTGCTAGTAAAATTAGAAAAATATGTTAATATAGCAGCCTACTGGAATTAGGTAACTTGATACTTTTAAGTGTACTGATCATTGTAAAAATATTATACAGAAAATCTACATTTTTACTGTGCATTTAAAAAAATTATTTTAAGGTAATTCATACTTTTTACTTCAAAAATTTTTACACTATTTTATAGTATGATAACGTATGTTGTCTTTAGTAAATATAATTGCACTTTTAGTTGTATATGGTGAACTAACGTACAGATAAACAATTAGGTAACAGGTATTTACTGTGTCATATTGCGATCTTTTGCTAGTAAAAATTACAAAAAGATGTTAATATACCAACCTACTGGATTTAGGTAACTTGATACATTTAAATGTACTGATACTTGTAATAATATTTTACAGAAAAACTACATTTTTACTGTTTTTATTTTTACTAGTATTTTCTTTTTACTATTTTTAATTATTTTTTTAAATTGCACCATTATTATGATGTAATTTATACTTTTTACTTCTAATACGTTTACACTATTTAACAGTAAGATTACATTGTTTTTATATAAATAAAGTAAAATGTTTTCATTAGATATGATCAAGTAACTCACAGTTAACAGGTACACTCAAAAAATATTGAAGCCTATTTTTAAGATTTTTGCATTTTAATTTCATTCGAAAATTCCATCAAATTAAATTGCGTAATATTTTTCAAAAGTTATTAATAAAACTTTATTTACGTTTTTTTTTTTACTTTTTTTTATTTAATTTAATTAAAGATTACTCAATTCAGTTTTATGGAAATTTTAATGAAATTGAAAATAAATAAATACAAATCTTAAAATAATTTTTTGGAGTGTGTTTACTCTAGCATTTTACATTCATTTTCTAGTAAAATTACCAATATTTTCGCAGTGTGTTTAAAAGTCTGATTTTGCATTTATGAAACAGCGATATGATATTAAAATGCAACAAAACAGTGAATGCTGCAAATGTTTTATCAAACCCACACAACGTGCTCTTTAAGTGTTTTCATAAGTTCCTTGTTTATGATTGTGAGAATGTTTTGGAAGATTTTTATCCTGGTGTTGAGTGATCAACAGTTGATTATGATAAAAACAGAAAGAGATCCAAGTAGACAAAGCAGGAAAACTAGTACAGGCAGTTTATGTCTTTTGAGTTAAGGGGAAGTGTACATACCATCATCATCCAATAGAATGTTTGCTGGCTTTAAATCCCTAAAGGAAATAAAACAAAAACCCACATAATTATTAAACAGGCTTATAGTTCTACTTTTATTATTTTCACATGCGACAGTAGATCAGGTCACTTTATATTAGTGGTCTATCGAAATGGAGACCGATAGCTAGACAGCAGAGTGGCAGATGCCCAAATGTATAATGCAGATGTAAAGCTAATCCTTTCATAAATAATGTATTTTAATTATAGCAAATAAGATGCACAAAAATGCTACAATTAAATGGAAACTTATTATACGAAAGACTTACTCAAAATCAAAAAAGATCAATTTGGTTGATGCGACAATCTTAAAATTACCTAATATCAGTTGATTATTTCCCATTATTAGTAACTGCATCCTGCACATTAAATATAAAGCCACAGAATTCAATTTTAAAGTGTCATTTCCGCACCTCTATCATCACCAAACAACATTGCAATAACAATCGCTGTTTTCAAACAGGTTTCCCAAACACTGCCTCCATTGGTTGAACAAACAGATAGCCCCGCCCCAAACTCACGCCATTGGTCGAGTCAATGTTGCTGTGGGCAGGTTGGAATGCTCGAACAAACAGAGCAAAGTTTTGAACAGTTTTCTGGGAATCAGCCTACGAATGGCTTGTTTATTGACGCAATATTAAATTGCGTATTTAAGATATTTAAACACTTCAGCTTTAATTAAAATACTTTGTAACAGCATACCTATATATAATGGACTTTTGATGTAGATGGTCCAATCCGCACAGGATCTCAGCAGCATAAAATTGTACTCTGTCTTTACTGAGCCCCTCCGTGCCCATGTTATAGATGTGAAATCTCAGGTCTCCTCCATTCATCAGCGTCAACACCAGACAAAGATCTTCTTTAGTCTCGAAAGCGTAAGCTAAACTGACCTGACACATACAAATGAAGATATAAATATATAATAAAAGCAAGTGATTTGCACAAAACCGTGTGCAGGTCACATTTCACCCCCAAATCAAAAGAAAGAAATAAGAAATGATGCTTAGCACTTCATAATAATTACAGTTGTTAACATTAGTAAATGCATTAAGTATCATGAACTAACAATGAACTATATACTATATTTTACAGTATTTATTAATCTTGGTTAATGTTATTTTTGTTAAATATAATTGTTCATTGTAACATCATGTTAGTTCTTAATGTATTAACTAATGTTTTCATAAGTTATCATTTAAGAAAAGTATTAGTATATGTTGCAATTAACATTAAACAAGGTTAATAAGTGGTGTAAAATTTTTGTTCAATGTTAGTTTATGCTTATCAACAGGAATGTGCCCGAAGCCGAATATATTATTCGGAATGGCACGAATAATGACTTCAAAATGATTAACGGATTCATCCGAATAATTTACAAAAATATTTGTATGACTGATTATCCAAAAAGCACAAGGATAAAGTGACATTTTAAATAAACATATCCAAAATAACAAATAATTTATGAATCTGTGTAGCCAATATTTCTAAAGTGTAAACCGTTGTGATTTCAGACCGGATGTGCGTGGTCTCGCGCGTCTGGAGCTTGTCAAGTGTAACATTAAGATACGACATCATATAGACTTTCCACTTCTTGAAATGTCTTTGTTAATGTATCACACGATTCACACATGATTCCCATGTATTTATTTATAGCCTAAACCTGAGTGCGATATTAAATTCCTGACCTGAAGTGATGATTTCACGTCGGAGCTCGTCTATCCGTCTCTAAAGTCGACAACATTTATATCCACATCAGTGATTAAGGTAATTTACTGGCTAAGACTTTATTCAGAAATAAAATTTAAAATGCTCCATAGAGTATTTAATTATTAGGAATATTCCTCCTTATGTAAAATGAAGAAACTGAAACATGCGCCGTCTTTTTTTCTTCTTCTTCTTTAAACTGTGCTAAATCTGAAAACGTAAAGTGTTCTTGAACTCTGGTAAGGCACTATATAAATTTTACATTATTATTATTATTATTTGTATTATTTAACTAGATAATGATGTCTTATTGTAAAAATTCCTGATAGATTTATGAGCCTTTAACCTGTTTGTAAGCTATACTAATTTTATTTTCATTTCTTTTAATGTTAGAATTTGTATTTATTATTCACTGCAAAATGTGTGCTTGACATTTCATATTTTGCTTGACTCCTCCTGCCTTCAGAATAATGTTGTTATACATGCACAGACAAACGAATATTCAGTTTCATGCAGATATTAATATCTGAAATACCTGGAGAAACCACAACATATTCACACAGTTAATGTAGCCTATAAATTCAGCTTCATCTGGTAAGAAAAAGATAATAATAAAATAATATTTTATAATTATTATTATTATTATTAGGCTATTATTATGAAAAGGAATAATTTATTAATAGAAACTATAAATGTAAGAGTAACGTTTAGGGGGCCTGGGTAGCTCAGTGGTAAAGACGCTGACTATCACCCCTGGAGTCGCGAGTTCAAATCCAGGGCGTGCTGAGTGACTCCAGCCAGGTCTCCTAAGCAACCAATTGGGCCGGTTGCTAGGGTGGGTAGAGTCACATGGGGTAACCTGCTCATGGTCGCCATAATGTGTTCTCGCTCTCGGTGGGGCGCGTGGTGAGTTGTGCGTGGATGCCACGGAGCCTCCACACACACTAGGTCTCCGCGGTAACACGCTCAACAAGCCATGTGATAAGATGCGCGTATTGACGGTCTCAGACGCAGAGGCAACTGAGATTCGTCCTCCGCCACCCGGATTGAGGCGAGTCACTACACCACCACGAGGATTTAGAGCGCATTGGGAACTGGGCATTCCAAATTGGGGAGAAATCCAGATAATTTTGTCATATGAACAGATATAGATACAAATACAGATAATGGCTTCGCTGCACACCCGCATTAATTAATGTAATTAAGCATGATTTTCTGTAAAGCTGCTTTGAAATGATGTGTGTTGTGAAAAGTGCTATACAAATAAAAATGACTTGACATTAACTAATGTTAACAAATGGAACCTTATTGTACTTAATTGTTACTGAAATTATATTTTGCTTAGCCAGCCATTAAAATGTTTTCCATTGTGACATTATTATCATGACAAATGAGCACATATGTACCCCAAATTTTCACACAATGTTACTGGTCATTTAACTTCTTGAGTTCTTTGTAATTCACCTTATAGTCAATGGTGATTCTCATTACTTTACTAATGTAATTTTTTTTTATTGTATTACAATATAAAATACTGTAATACGATAATTTTTTTGTTTCAATAAGGACAAATTAAAGGCAGTATCAAAAATTATTGAAAGATTTAAGCATATTAATTTCGTAACAAAAGTAATCTTTAAAAAACATAAAAAACATAGTTATTTTAAATTGTATTAATTTAATTTAGTAAAAAATTACACAGTTCAATTTGATGTAATTTTGCTATGAAATTGAAACATTTAAATCTTAAAAATAGGCTAAATTATTTTTTGAGTGTATAATACTTTGCGATAAAAAATAAATAAATAATATATATATATATATATATATATATATATATATATATATATATATATATATATATATATTTTTTTTTTTTTTTGCATTACAGTAATCACAAAACTCAAAAAAATTATTTTAAGTTTTGAGTTTGACCAACATAGTCTAATGACAACTCGTAATAATTCATATGACTTGACTCATATGTACGATTTCTTACAATTTGTCTATCTCGTACTATTACTACAACTTTTCATCATAAGACTGGGTTGGTTGAAATGTGACCTGGCCATTTTCTTGACATGTTTTATGAGATTCATTTGAACAGAAATGGTCATTAAGCATCATGTCAAATGGTTGATTATGTTCACTGATCAAAGGTGCGAGACTTTAAATCTTCATAATTCTCACCACAAATCTGCTGTTCACCCTCTCTAGAATCTGTTTTTCGTTGAGAACCATGGATTCCCCCTTCTGCTTCTTCACACGTTTTTTCTCCAGTTTTTTACAGGCGTACATTTTCCCTGATGCGCGGGATTGGTATGCACACACCTGTAAGAGCCGGCATTTTAACTTCAAACATTTTCCTCATTATTTCTAAAACAGGCTTTCATCTTATGATGACCTATGCCTCTATGGCTAAATTTTGCGTTTAGTGTTGCCTTACCTCTCCAAACCCGCCTTTTCCTAAAACACGATATTCTCGAAATATGTTTCTGGTGATCGGCCGTCTGCGGAGAATAAAGAGACATCACATTATATTTATATTTGTAGAAGTTATATTTATATTATCACATTCTATGCTTCTTTCAATATTAACTTGTGTCTTATTTATGTACATAACGCTACTAGTCACTTTTTGATTTGTTTAACATTTTGTCAGTCACTAATTCCCATCCCTTACCTCTCAACCATCTTCCACTGCAGGAAACGGTCGAAGTACATGCTTTTCTGATATTCTGCAAAAGGACCTCCACTCAAATACTCATGGAGTGCTCTATCACAAACATAAAGAAACAGAGATTTGACTATTGGTGGTAATAGACACGAGTGTATGAGCCCTTATTGATAAATAAATTCATGAAACTGACTTCTGGCATTCATTGAAGACACCTTCAGACGCTCGGAGCTCCAGGTTGCATCTGCACCCTTGAAGTTGGCTTTCTAAAATTCCCTTCACACTATGGACATACTGAATTGAAACATACAGTAAATGAGCTTGGCAAGGTGTTTGTTTTCTCTTCACCTAAATTCTGTCAGTGCATCAATTTGTTGAATCACTAGTTTAGCCAAGTTAGGCCATGTCCACACTGATACATCTTAGTTTGATTGATTTCGCTATGTTTACACCTTTCATCCACACTCATCCACCAAAAAACACTCCATTACTTATGATGTTAGCAAACTGAAAATGAGTTTTCAAACGAAAATGGATTAGTGTGAATGTTGACCATTTTTGTTTGAAAACACATTTATTTAGATACGTTTAGGCCTCTCATCCACACAGAACGGTATTTTCGAAAACACTCTCCATTACCACATACTTTGTAAAACGATGATGTTCGGAAACTGAAAGCTGAGTTTTCAAACGAAAACGGATTCGTGTGAAAGTTGACCATTTTTGTTTGAAAACACATTTATTTAGATACGTTTAGGCCTCTCATCCACACAGAACGGTATTTTCGAAAACACTCTCCATTACCACATACTTTGTAAAACGATGATGTTCGGAAACTGAAAACGGAGTTTTCAAACGAAAACGGATTCGTGTGAATGTTGTCCATTTTTGTTTGAAAACACATTTATTTAGATACGTTTAGGCCTCTCATCC